>NC_051163.1:137492972-137527789 GCF_013339745.2 Dermacentor silvarum | reverse complement strand
GCCGCTAGCGCTTTTTAGAATGGTATCCTTTTGCACGAAACGCGTGTATATGAAAGGGCACGTTCTTGAAGTTCTACTCTCGACGCGCACAATACGATCGATTGAGAGACGCGCGCACAGAGGCACAGGCCTCACACGACAAACGGTATTCTGCATCAACGTCCGCGACTGAATGCTCAAGACGTGTACAAAGGTGTCACAGAAGGAATGTCCGTCGAATAAAAGCGCATTCTTTTGCAGCCGAGAAACTTGAGAGCATATCGTTAGCGAGCCGCTCCACTTAAACGTGTAGTTACGGCCTGAAGACTGACACGCTGGAGGCCAAATGACCAGGCGAAGCTACATTTTTTTCTTTTTGCTTGAGATGCGCGTCGGCGTGACGGATGGAAAAGCTTTGGAAAGAAAATCCCTACAGTCGAAGAAGATTCATTGGGGCTCTTTGTACGAAACTTTCAAGCTTCACGTATGAACACTGTTAGCTGGCTTTCCACTTTCGCATTTATGCTTGTTTACTGGTTTATAGGCTCTTGTGGCAACCGGATAAGAAGTCTTGAAAGCTGTATGACCTGCAGATGCGTCGTGCTCTCTCGACGCATCTCGATTTTGTGACCGCTACAAGAGAGACACGCGGAAGGCATGATTTCGTTAGCAGCTTACTACGTGCCATGTTATATGCAGCTTCACTTCACAAAGGTTGCTTTCATGATATTTGCCATGGCGTTTCCGATAGCAGCCAACGTAAGTTGTTTTAATCCCACCTTTGGCTACAGAATGTTCGATAGCCAGGATTTTGTGCAATGGCGACCAATAAGCCATGATTTCTAAAACGTAATTATCGAGGTATTCCAGTGCGTTTCTGCAGAAAACGACCGATCACTTGGGTGACATTGTTGTCGATAACGTGCCCGCATCTTGTTACCTGCTCTTGCTGGAATGTTTACCTGCTCTTGCTGGAAGCTTTCAGCCTGAGCGTTGCGATGACACATGAAGCGCTAAGCTTTTTTCAACATAAATATATTGAATTGGTTCTGTGAGCTTAAGTTAGGCGATAAAAAGTTCTTTATAATTATTTTGGAATCTCGCGCTGTATTGATTCTAACTGACTTGAAATCAGGTTAGGTTTGTACGTGACACGGCTGACGTACTTGTGTCATAATTGTTTTTTTTTATCTGTCGCTCTGAAATGGAGTATTTCGAACAAGAATGAAAAGTGCGAGGAAATCCATCACAAAGGGCGTGATAAAAATATAATAACAAACTCTGGCCCCAATTATGTCTTACCCGCATGTTCAAAAGCGTCAATTAAAGCGATATCGCAGACTTAACTTAACCAAAAAAAAAGACACTGAAATTCCCGAATCTCTGTTTGGATTTAGAGAGCGAAATGCGGAGAACTGTACTGCTAAACCAAAAAGCATTTGTGCAAACTTTCGAATATAAAAAGTAACCCTGGAAGGTCTGTTGATTTTAAAGAGATGCTCGATGTTTTGAAATATAGAACTTTAAATAATGAGCCCAATAACAAAGTGTTAGCAGCGCACCTGTATCGTTTTTTTGTGTGATTAAACTACAGAATTAAGGCCGGCTGCTTTTGTTAACAAACAGCATGAGCTGCGCGATTTTCTGTGCTGTCACTCCCATTGGAACATGTTCAAAAGCACGCCTCTCGTTTCGCCAGCCATGACTACGACGACCGCAGTGGTGTGTCCAAAGTAAAGTGTAATCAAGGTTGGGGCCGCTTGGAGAAAGGTAGCCTGCACACGAAACTTGGGACGTATTCATGCAGCGACGATCGGCGAAACTATCGCATTCGCGTGACGAAGTGCTCAACCAGCCTATCAGCTTACCCGGTTTTGCTCAACCAGCCAATCAGTGCGCCTCTGACGGCTGAGGCGATAGTATCGCCGAAAGGGATCATCGCAGAAAGCGTCTCCTGAAGTTTCCTTTCTGGTCGACTCCGGTCAAAAGGGAATAGACAAAAACCTTTGTCTGCCACCACCGAATTCTGCATCTGCCTGTCGAGATCATGCTATAAAGGTTCGCGAATTGTTTTGTCCCATCGATGTGTTCTAAACGTTTTTTCCAACATACAATTACACTGTGGAATAAGTTGCCGCATGCTGTTACGAAGAACATACCATAGTAGGTTCACACAATTGCTAGAGAAAGCTGCGGTGCCAGTGTCCACGTGAGCTGAAGTCATGGCAGTTCAGCACTGGGAAATTTGGAAAGTACATGGATTTGCCTAAACTTCGTCCTTCTGGATTAAACGGCTTCGTGACATTGGAAACTGATCACTTCAAAGAAAGAACTGCCTGATAAATAATTACAGAACCGTTACTAAAATTGTCCGAAGCAGGATTCGAATACAGGACCTCAATTTAAGAAGCCCGATATTGAAACCATCACCCCACGGACGCATGGACAAGCGGAACCACGGCAATTAAGAGCGAGTATGCATGTTCGCAGAGTCTTATTGCCTTCTGCATTAAAAGAAAGTATAGAATGCTCGGAAGTTTAGGACAATGAAGGCAGATAAAGCATAATAAACGGAACAACATCTGAAGCCCCAAGCACGAAGGTCATACAAATCATGTACTCCCCATCATTCCTATGTTGGCTGAACGATTGCATGCAGCGCCAGATATTCCCCTAGCAATAATTGTAGAAAACTGTATGGTGTATGCCGCTGAAAAGTTCTGAGATTTCTTGGCTCGCTGTGCATTTTAGCTTTGCTAATTTACGCGCGGGTTTATTGGCTAAATTTACGTGATCTATAAGTAACTCGTGCGCTCCTCTTTTTTTTAATTTCTTAGTTACCTAATGTTTGTGCGATCGTATGAATTCCAATACTGGCCTCATAGCATTGTACACTTCATTTGAGGCAAAATTCATGGCCCTGTTTTAAGCAAAGCTTTATAGGCTCACTTGTGTCGAGGTCGGTGTACGCGTACGCGGAATCATCATCAGCATTGGCTCAAGCGTCGTCGTCTTCTTCCACAGCCGGCTCCGTTGCCGCTCATTATTCCAGGGTAGGATAGGAATAAACTTTATTTGTTCAACGGTTATGGCTGTTGGGTAGAACTTCCCTTTTCTTCTGTCGCCGTATGGGGAGGCCGCATTTACGGGGATATGAGACATTGCTAAAGGGGGTATGAGCCATTCACTGTCTTACGTGACGGACAGAAGCAGTAGTTTATTGATTGGAAAATGTAGAGAGGTCGGCCGGAAAATGGAGTATCTGGCCTGCTACTCTACGTAAGCGAAGGGGAAGAGGGGAAGGAAGAGGGTCACAATGGGGGATGAAAATGGGAGGAACAAGGTGAAAGGAAACATTGCATAGATGTTATCACAAGCGTGAGTCCAGGCCTGTGTCGCCTAAGAAACGTGAAAGAGCACGCATTGCCTCTATCGTCTGCCAACTCTGTGACCATGCGCTTAGCAAGAGGTCCTCCGACAATGGTCTATTGTCTAAATGCCTCAAGGTCAGTGTTGGTACATAACGGGCAGATTTAATTTTGAAGCAATTGAATTTCGAAGAACCGTGAGCGGCAATGGCGGACAAATGCTGCTAACCACGCTGCCGAGCAAACTCGAGACATCGAACGCAAGCGACTACAGCGACGAGCAGATAATCTTGCAACGCAAGGAAGGAAAAGTTGCACGAAAGGGAAGGAAAAGTAGTAAGAAGGGGAAGGAAAAGTAGCAGGTCAGGTATACACACTACGAGCTCCACTTACCCCATTTTCTCGACAAGAAAGGGCTAGTGATGTTTTGTTTGTATTTACTGTATTTCATTGTATTCCCTATAGTTTTAGTTTCCTACTATTCAAAAAAAGTATGACACCAATGACAACCTCCATTATCGAGTGGTTGAATTTTTTACTTCTGCAATAGAAGGAAACAATCTTTTTTGTGTGTGTTTTTCACTCGCATGTCTATTTGTCGTTTGCTGTTATGCTTTCTATGGTTTTTGGTGTTGTGTACTAACGTTATGGCTTCTGATGGTGTACATCGTTACTTTGTTTTGTTTGTGCATTGCTGGCACTTATTCATTGGTAGAGTCTGCACGTTGCCATTCCCTGCGTATGTCTGCACCGCTCGCCTGTCGCAGGCACGCCCCCTCCTTGTGTCGTTTCGTTAATTTTCATCTGGGTAAAAAAAAGTTGTTGCAAAGTGGTTTCTATGACGGCACCATGTAATAGTGGCAGAGTGCGGTAAAACAGAGGAACTGAGATTCTGATGCACGATAAAGCTCCCAACTTTGTAATATATATATATATATATATATATATAGTTAAAACAGTTAAGAATTTGAAACATCAGTGGAATTCTGCGTTTGTGTAAAGATCACATTGCTGTATCTTATGTCTGGTAACAAATGAATAATCAGTGATAGCATGTGCTCATAATGGGACAATTTCCATTAGGTTCCAATGGCTGCGAACGGACTAATGCAATCAGTGTCATCGTCTCAAAAGCAAAACATGTTGCAATGCCAGTGCTGGCCCCCCTTTATTGCACAAAAGTGTGTATTTGTAAACTAAATCAATAAACTACACAGTAAATTATAATTAAAAACGGCGTATTGATAAAAGCAGGCGGTAACACTTTCCGTTTGCTTGAGTAATGTGAAGCATTAACATTATCTGGAGTCAGCTTATAAACCACAGTTAAAACATTCCCTTTCTTTAATATTTTATTCGAAGCTAACAGCTGTAAGGAGGGAGTATATGACCACCAAAGGCTGGGTGAAATATTTTATTAGAAGAAATCGCGAGTATTTTATATTTCGATGCAAGAAAATTATTCGCTGGGTGTTGATTGCATCCAACACGCGCTCGCAACCGTGGCGCATACAAAGTACAGAAATATATAATTGTGTTAGGATGGGGTTGGCCAAGTCGACACCACATCGACGATCGTATGTGAAATCTCTACCACGCCAAATCTCGCAAGGTCATTCATCGTGCCGCAATGACCTTGAGCAGCCGGAGCGCAAGTGTGGCGAATGTGACGTCACGCCACGTGATCCGCTGCGGAGAGGTGTCACAGCTGCGCTCGCTAGGAGCCTCGATGCGGCGGTACCACCTGACTAGGCTAGGGCTTAACGGCTGCTTCGCCGGCGCTTGGCCGCTCAGCCTCGCCATGGATGGCGCGCCGGCTGGGCCGACTGGGCCGCTTCAGCGCAAGCGACAAGCTGAATCGAATCATCCAGTAGATATAGCTAGACGTCAGGCTGCGAAATGTCAGGTAAAGTTGGCTGCCGAAACACCGGAGCAAAGGGAGGGCAGATTAGCACGTTATAGAGAAGTTTACCAAGTGCGGAAGCGTGCATTATTGAAACACTGTGTGCATAGTCTGCAAACCCAAGCCAAACAGACTTTCCGCTCGTGATAACTTGGTTTACAAAAGTTAAACCTCAGCCAGTTTTTTTGTCGTTCCAAAGGCAGCGAGCGCTTTGAAACCGGTGGCACGTTTTTCGTCTCCTTTCCTCGTGACAGGCTCGCGCTTTCAGGCGCCGTGCTAAACTACACTATCTCCGGGAGCGGCCCACTTAGTTTTAATCAAGTTTTATGTTTTCGTAGCTGGAGTACTAATGCCATCGTCGCTTTAACCCCTTAACTGCCGGCAACGAGATAACTCGTCATCAGAACGAGCGACTGCTGCTGGCGCCGATGACGAGCCACCGATGACAAGTTAAGTAGTCGTGAATTTTGGCATTTTTTCCAAAAATTGCCAAGAAATTTGCAAGAAATTTTAGAAAAATGGAGAAAATATCCAGGTCGTGGGAAAATTCCGCACATCTAAACATTTTTTAGGAGAAAGAGAGAGAGACAGAAGAAACGGAAAAGGCAGGAAGGTTAACCAGATGGGAAGATCCTGTTTGCTACCCTATGCTGGGGAGAGAGGGGAGGGGGAGGTGAAGTGACGGGAAAGTAGAGATAAAGAAAGGAGCACAGACACACAAAAACAGTCGGTCACAGGTGGAACAGCACAGTAGCACTTGCAGCACTATAAATATCTGTCCGGGCTACAGCCACTTGTCCAAGTCTGTTGCCTTTAAAAACTGCAACAGTGCCCTCGTCGCCCTCAGCTGCGATGGCTTGTGATGTCGGCATTCTAAGATAACTTTCTCTGTTAGAGGTCTTTGGTCAAAACGCGCTATCGCGATTGCGAGCGATCGTCTCTTTAAATTGAGGACAGTCACAAAGCAGGTGCTGAAGAGTCTCCTCGCTACGACAGTCATCACACGAAGCATCGTCGGCCAATCCGATTCGGAATGCAAAAGACTTAGTAAAGACCTCTCCTAGCCTAGCCACTCCTAGCATGGTAGCTTCGTGACGGCAGAGTTCAGCTTGAATGCAAATGCGTAGAGAAGAGTATAGGTTGTGCAGCCGGTTGCTTTGAAAACTTCCTGCGTTCCACAGGGAGAACGTGATATGACGGCTGAGCATTTGCAGTTTTCTAGCGGCATCTGTCCTTGATAACGGTATCGGCTCCAGTTGTTTGTGTGGTCCACGCCGCAGAGCTGATAGCAAAGACTGCAGTGCGGCCTTCGAGTCGCTGAATATTGACCATCTTCGAGGTTGTTCATGGCTAGCAAATACTGCAGTGCGGCCTTCGAGTCGCTGAATATTGACCATCTTCGAGGTTGTTCATGGCTGACGAGACGAAGTTCAGCGCGAAGAGCTGCAATTTCCGCAGCCGTCGATGTCGTTGGGTGACACGACTTGAAACTGATGGTAGTGGCTTTCGCTGGGAAAATCACAGCTCCAGAGGAACACTGGAGAGTTGCCAATCTGTCAGTGCAAATATGTACGTGGTCGGCGTACCTCTCGTGCAAAAGGAGCAGAGTTAGTTGTTTGAGAGCAGGTGATGACAGCTCCGATTTTTTTCCTGATACCTGGTACGGTTAGGTGCACTTCAGATCGAACAAAACATCATGGAGGAATCGATGACATAGTTGCGGGGGTGAAGCGTCATGGAACGCGGGGGTGAAGCGTCATGAAACGCGGGTGTAAAAATCCGAAATCGCAGTACAAAATGAGGCCTACGGCCTTTCTGACGGTAGTGTTGACAGATGATGGCCAAAGTGTCTAACGTGCACTTTTAACACTTCCACCGCAATGTGTGTTAGTATGAGTTGGTCCCGGGGGATTGAAATAGCCGCCACTGTCGATGTGCATTTCGGCAAAACCAGACAAACCTTAGAGCCCGAGCTTGAATAGCCTGTAGAGCACAAAGATTTGTCCAGCAAGTGTTCGTCAGTACGGGCAAACTGTATCCCAAGAAGCTCAGAAAAAGAGCCCTGTATAATTACAACATTGCATGCACTGACATTCCCCGAGTCTTTCCGGCCAGAAACTTGAAAAGTTGGGAGATTGCTGTCACGGCAGTTAAGGGGTTAGCATACACCACACGACATAGCCTTAGGTACCACGTAGGTGTACCACGTAGTCCCTATGACGTCACAATCCGCGTTTCTCTCGCTTACGCTCGTCCACTAACCCTGTAGAAGCCAACAATCGTGATATCGTAAGCTCGCGTCGAATGGCCCGGCGTAGATATCGTGCCTCAGATGCACGACACGATCGTCTTCGATGTGGTCGTCGTTGTGCCGCTGTTGTCCCAAGCAGTGACGTAAGCGGCTTACACAGACAACTAATCAGTGAACACAAGTAAGTTGGTTCACCTGGTAAACCGTTCGTGGAACTTCTAAAAATACTGGATTGCCAGGTACCGGCAAATTATTCGCATAACATCGATTCCCATAGTGTGCCCGATCTGCACAATTAAAAAAAAATCTCCGAGAAAATTATTTTCTGCGCAAGGTCAGCAACATTATCAAATGTAATAAAAAAATCTAGCGAAGCAATGTAAATGTGTATGAGCTGTGTCATTTCGGCCCCCTTTGGTGCAAGTGAATTTCGCTGTGTAGCTAATGCGGATCTGAAACCTATCGAACATAGAATTCCTTTTTCTTTTCTGCAGAGGCTGGACACAAAGCTTAATCCAAAAGGTGAGAACGTCAGTTATTTATTGAATTTAGAGTTCGTATTGCGGTCAGAATTGACAGTTGTGTATGACACGTCCAAGAGGAATAAGTTATAGTCGAGAATATAAAAAAAAAGTTGAGTGTCGTGCGTTGTTACAACAATTAGACTACGAAAAAAAAAACGCATGAGAATTTTTTTAGCCCTAGTGTTATTAGAACATGACGTTTAGTCCGCAAAAAAAAAAAATGAGATCAGGCTTTAGGAGGAAGCTTTCTATCGGGGCCACCTCCGTATTTCCTGTTCACAAACGTGTGAAACGCTAAAATGCGGCCAATAGACAACCACTGAACCGATTTGAGTGAAGCTGGTTGCTTTTAAAATAGAAAGCTTTACACTACCGACTTGCAGGAAGCATAATTTTGGTTAGGGTCTCAAAGATTTTTTTTACAAAAGCGCAGGATATATATATATATATATATATATATATATATATATATATATACTATATAATATATAAGCACAGTAAGTAACGATACATTTGTCAGGCTACCTTTCTAACGTAAACAACTTGAGCGATGTTACAAGTTACACAGAACAACTGTTTACTTTCAACCGCTTCGACCGGTGAACCGGTCGCTCGCGAGAGAAACACCCGAATAGTCGCAATGTGCCTCGAGCGGTCAGTCGCACGGCAATTTTGCGTGTATTCGGTGGCTTCTTTCACGCTTGGAAAATGTGACTAGTTGATGTAACTAGTTGATGTAGGCTTAACCTGGCTTAACTTGGCTGTATATAGTGAAGGTTGGGCTATCAGGGCAAGGCTAGGCTACAGGGCAAGGCTGGGCGTTGACGCGTGGCTTGATTCTCGCGTGCTCGGTATTCCGGATCGGCTCGGCGACGTCGCATATCGGCGGGTTTGTTGGCGATGTAGGCTGGATCGGCACGAACACGGCGATTCTTTTCGCGCGTGGCTTCAAGGCGCTTCTCTCGTCGGGCAGCCTCTTCTTTCGGCGTCAAGGTGCGTCTAGGTCAAGCCATATCTCAGTAGAGCGGAGAAATGCCCGCGCGCCGCCGCGCGCTCGCTTTCATTAGCGCGGTCACATGACTCTGCTGAACACGTGCTCGTCGCAGATATGACGTCAATGTCCAGGCTCCTCTCTCGCGCACTGTGCTCCTCCTCGGTCAACCAGTGTTATCGTTGCACACCAGCATTTTGCCAAGCTTAAACAGCTCCTCTGTTAAGACACTTTTATGTAGCACGTATTGAGCAACAGAAAGCTGTATCGAGAGTTTTCAAGCGAAGCTCGTATGCGCTAGCCTGCGCCGGCGATGTAACGCTAAAAAAAAAAGCAGCTGCGCTCAGAGCTGCACAGGTGGTCGGCACGCATTCGTGCCACAGCTCCTGCGTTCATCGTCATCGGCTGCTTCCACAGCTTGCTGCGTTGCCGCTAATCATTCCAGCGTAGAATTTCAGTTCTATTCTGTCGTCGTAATGGGGAGGCCACGTTTACGGGTGTATGAGCGATTGCTTAAGGGGGTATGAACCATTCGTTGTCTTACTTATTAACGCACATATTTAATTTTGAAGCAATTTCACGGAAATCCATCCACAATGAACGCGTTCCGACTCTAGCGTGAGGGCTCCCGAAACCCAGGCGAAACATCAGCGAATAGCCGCGGACCCCGAGTTGAGGGAGCACGATGTCGAGGGCAAACGTCAGCGTCATCTAGCCCTCCAAGAATCCGACAATAGTGGTGCATGCCTCGGCCACGCTAGCGCCAACTTCCCCGGTGCGACGGCCAGGTTTCAACGCGAGTTTCTCGCGAAACGTCGAAGCCAGCTGCAGTGCGCGTTGCCGCTTGTGGTTCGAGCCCAACGTGGTACTCGTCAGTGCAATTCGTTCGGAGGAACACCGAAGAACCGAAGAAGCACACGACACGCTTCGTTTACCCCCATTTGCTCGACAGGGAAAGGGCTACTAATTTTTTCATGTTGCTTTACAAATTTCTCATTCGCACTTTTATTGTAATTATAATATTTGAGAAATTGATTATTTAGTTAGGTATAATTATGTTTTTAGGCGGAACGCAAAAAATTATCTTAATATCTGCAAAAGATGGCAGACACCATTCCCTTAGCTCTGTCCAGCTAAGTGGCATTTCTTGATGCATGGCAGTTGGGGACACCCTGCATATATGTGTATACTGAAGCATAATGTTAACAAATCCAGAACTCTGCGCTAACCAAAGATGCCTAAGTTATGTCAGCTGCATCTGTTAGACGCTCTAAAAAGGAAAAATGTGAACGATAAGTTTAGAGTATACGTGAAATTATTACAATTCCTATGAGGGGGCTGCGAAACTCTTACTAAGAAATTAGTCTTACAATTCAGAGCGATTCACTAATACATCACATTTGGCCGCTTTACATGTTTGAATAAATACAGCGTAAGTAATTGTGATATATGCGTTTATTGCCGCGTTACAGAGTTCCAAACTTAGCTCTTGATTTCCTGAGTTATGCGACTTAAAAAATGAAGTGCGTGAGACAGAAAATCCGCCTCCATTACACCCTGTGGAAATGGGTGTACAGCGAAGCTGGTGCGGACGTTACACAAGCACCACCACCACAAGGAGACGTACGTCACACGCAAACGAACGTGTGCGAAAGTGCAGCATACATCCTCATTTTTCTAGGCCGTCTGCCAAGCGCAAGTTCCTTATTGAACTAGATTAATGTTTAAACGTAAAATTGCGTCAGAAAAGGCGTAATGTACGACTTAAGCTGCAGACGTGACAGCTTCGAATTGTCATTCGAATATGCGAGAAAACCTAAATATGTTACGCGGAAACTCTGTATGTATTATAAGTGTGCTTGTATACGCGTCTACATAAAGGGGGTTTCATTTTAGCTGCACCAAATTAAAAAAAAAGTTGCCTGTGGCAGATAGCACAATTATAATCCTTGACCTAAACTACTCGATGAGGCGGCCATTACTTGCACGAGAAATCAAAACGCCTAATTTAAGAAATAACATAATTACGTTAATTACCTCTTTAATTAATTATTTTCCGGCACGTGTCTCAATCTAAGAATTATAGCCGCTGAGTTCGCAAGGCGTATCCACTTGGAACGAATTCTCAGGACTGAACCAGTTTCGAGATATTAATTTTCATACTGGCCGACGAAATGCATGGGCGTACGCCTATGCATTGAAGCACAAAGTTAACTGGAACGTTCCAGTTAACTTTGTGCTTCAATGCATAAAATATCGTTTTACTCAAAAAGTTAACTAGCATGAATAGTTAGCTTTCGCATATTAATCTTCAGCTCCAACCTTACACTTTCTCGGTTAAGGTACTCAATCACTTGTTGCAATCCGTCCCCAGTGTTGCTCAAGAGGACACTGTCATCTGCAAACCAAAGGTTGCTGAGACATTCGCCGGGGATCCTCACTTTTAAGCTTTCCCAGTCTAACAGCTTGAACACTCCTTCTATGCATGCAGTGAATAGCATTGGAGAGAGTGGGGAGGTTAACTAAAGACAAAGATACAGACATACCGCAAACTGGGTTAAGTTCCCAAGCAATGCTAATCTCTTTAAAACACACTCACACCTAAATATACATGTATACATACATGCCCCAGTTAGTTATTCAACATCGCCAACTTGGAAGTAAAGCTGGAATACGGTCAGAGTTTATATAAAAACTTTGAGTTGACAACAAGCAAATGACTAGCTGTGGGTGTTGAATGACTAGCATGTGGGTGTTGAACAACCATAACGTGATTCAACGCAGGTTGTGGTGTTTCTGAGCCGATGGGGAGAATATACAATGGCAAGCCGATCGGCAGGGAGAACGTTCCCTGGATGGTAAGTGAAATTCCTGGAGTTGACTAAAGTTGGCATACATGCAATTCTTTCCGAGTGCAAGAGCTTTCATTCAAAATCGGCACAAGGGTGAAGAGGAGGGGGCATAAAAATTGTTCGATACAAACGAAAAGAAATAGCGTAGCTTGCACTGGAGGCCCAATGCTAAAGAGACAGCGGAGCTGATGGGCACCTAGCTATTCCTAGCTTTTGGGCTAGGCTAACAACAATCAAGTCATTCCCAGCATTTTGGGAATTTATTGGTTATTGATCGATTATCGATGAGCTCTTCATTGGCTATCGATTGGCTGCCGATGACTGACTAAGCTTAAGTAGTCCCAACCATGCTTGCCTAGACTTATCCAGGCTCAGTTTAGCTAGTTCAAAAGGGTATGTGCCGTGCTCATGGACCATTTTTGCGCTAAGGACATCCGTCGAAGGTTTTGCTCTGCGATGATCTGCTGTACGCGGATTTGAGCTGGGCTGACATCGAAGATCTATTTCTACCGTTGCCAGTGTAATGAAGAAGAACGCCTGGACTTAGGCAGCAGGATTGCCAGCAGCATCGCGTGACGCAGAAGCTCGAGCTTAGAGATTGTGCTCGGTGAAACGCTCGACCCGTCATCGGCCTTTCGTCAAATAAACCTCCTTTATAATTGGTGGACGCGCTGGGTACCCCTCAACTCTACCATCCTGGAACTCCGCACTCGGACACTAACTTCCACCATGCCAGACGCCGAAACGCAGACGCTCCCGTCACCGCCCGTTCTCTGCGCTGGGGCTATCCGCCAGCGGGATCCTACGATCTTCAGCGGGACCGACGACAACGACGTTGAAGATTGGCTTGCGTCCTACGAGCGGGTAAGCGCTCATAACAAATGGGACGACTCGACCAAGCTAACCAGCGTCGCTTTCTATCTCGCGGGCGTGGCCAATCTCTGGTTCAGGAACCATGAGGCGGATTTCCGAACGTGGTCTACGTGCAAAACAGCCTTTACGGAAGTATTTGACCGTCCCCCCGTCCGCAAGCTTCGAGCTGAGCAGCGCTTGCGCACGCGCGCGCAGGTAACTGGTGAAACATTCACCAGTTACATCGAAGACGTTGTCGATTTGTGTAAACGCGTCAATGCCACCATGTCGGAAGCGGACCGAATTAAGCACATCATGAAAGGCATTGATGACGATGCTTTCCAAATGCTCCTGGCCAAGAGCCCGAACAGTGTTGCCGACGTTATTACCCTCTGTCAGAGCTACGACGAGCTACGCAAGCAGCGAGCTATGACGAGGCCTTCTCCTGCAACCGATGCGTCTATCTCCAGTCTGGCCATTGGTTCCGACCAGGCGTCGCTGCTCACGCAGATCAAAGCCTTTGTCCGCGAAGAAGTCGCACGACAGTTGTCCCTGTTACCCTTCACCCAGGTGCCTGCCAGTCCATTGTCTTCCCCTCTGCGCAACGTTATTCAAGGGGAAGTCGCCGAAGTACTGCCGGTTGCGCCCCAACAGCCGCTTGTGGCCGCTCCGCTCACTTATGCTGCGGTAGCTGCCAGGCCACGCCACGAGCCGGTACCACCTTTTCAGCAGCCGATGCGCCGTCCTCCTCCTCCCGTCTCTTGGGTCGGCGCTCCTGTTGCCAACCCGTGGCGCACGCACGACAATCGGCCTATATGCTTCGCATGTAGATATCCCGCACACGTCGCAAGGTTCTGCCGCCGCGTGCAAACGATCGGCAATGATCTACAGGCGCCTCGTTACCCGGTCGAGTCCAATGCTGACTACACTCCATCCGACCCACCGCCAACTCGTACTCCGATTGATCGTCCTCGTTTCGACCATCGCCGCTCGCCATCCCCGTGTCGCCGGTCACTTTCACCGATGCGTCGGCGGCCCGTATCTAGCGACGAAGGAAACTAGACGACGCAGTTCCCGAGGCAAGAAGTGCGCCAGCTTCGAAATGCCCAAGTCCTCGTTCCTTGCCTGCCAATGTTATTGACGTGTTTGTCGAAGGTGTCGCTACAGTCGCTCTACTCGATACTGGCGCAGCTGTTTCTGTTATGGATGCTAAGTTTTGCCGATCACTTCGTAATGTGACGACGCCTCTTTCTGGATCGTCACTTCGGACTGCAAGTGCTCAACACATCGAACCAACCGCAGCGTGTACAGCTCGCGTGAAGATTCAAGACGTTATATATGCACACTGTAAAGTTTGTAGTACTATCATCGTGCTCCCACGCAATAATTCTAGGATGGGATTTTCTGTATTGCCACAACGCTGTCATCGATTGTGCTCGCGCTGAGGTTGAATTCTTCCAACTCAGTGACCTCGCCTTCATAGATCCCCATTCTCTCGCTAAACTTGTAGTCAAGGAAGACACCAGTATACCGCCAGGCTCATCAGCACTCGCACCACTCTCATGTGGTGCTATCTGCTCCGGAACGGTCTTCACGCCGACCGATCTCTTCGTTGCCAGAAAAGCCCTTCCTCTGTCTTTTGCTACTCTTGACCTCGCCGCCGGTTTCAACACAATGCCCGTTTATAACCCACTTTCATCCCCGCTCACATTGCTTCGTCACGAATGCCTTGGCCACGTCGAGACCGTCGATACTATGCAGATTGTCTCCGTTCCCGACGAGGCGTCCTCTACGACTGTCCTTGACCTGAGCGCCTTTTCTGCTACTGACACAACATCTACGGATGTATTCACCCCATTCATCGACGAGGCTCTCACACCTTCGCAGCGATCCCAGCTTCTTGCCATTCTGCAGCATTTCCGAACTTCTTTCGACTTCGCCCAATAATTATTAGGCGCACATCAACAGTCGAGCACCAGATCGACACCGGCTCCCACTCACCGCTGCGCCAATGTCCGTAATGCGTATCCGCTACGAAACGCTGCGTCATTGCACACCAGGTCGACATGCTCCGTCGAGGTGTGATTCAACCTTCACAGAGCCCGTGGGCTTCTTCCGTGGTACTTGTCACTAAGAAAGCCGGTTCCATACGCTTCTGTGTAGATTTTCGGTGCTTAAACAAGATCACGCTGAAAGTTGTTTACCAACTGCCACGCATTGATGACGCTCTGGACTGCTTACAAGGCGCCGAGTTCTCCTCATTGGACTTGCGGTCAGGCTACTGGCAGGTCCCGATGGCGGAGGCCGATCGCCCAAAAACTGCCTTCGTTACGCCAGATGGCCTATATGAGTTCACCGTGATGCCTTTCGGACGCTCCTGCTACATTCGAAAGGATGATGTATAATGTTTTGCGCGGCCTTAAATGAAAGATCTACCTATGTTACCTTGACGACATCCTAATGTTCGCCCCTGATTTCGCAACACACCTGCGCCGCCTTCAGCACGTACTCAGTTCCTTGACCAACGCCAGTCTGCGCAGCTTAATCTGAAGAAATGTCGCTTTGTCGCACGCAAGTTGACGATCCTCGGCCACGTTGTGTCTAAGGATGGCATTCTTCCAGATCCCGAGAAATTACGGGCCGTCTCTGCGTTTCTTAAGCCCACTACAATGAAAGAACTTCGCAGTTCCACCGGCTTTTGCTCTTATTTCCGGCGCTTCGTTCAAAACTTCGCATCTATCCTATCACCCCTCACGCAACTGCTTCGTGGTGCTAAAGACCTCTCATCGAGGTCCCCTGCCTGCGACCATGCGTTCTCCACCTTGCGCCGTCTTCTCACGACGCCACCTATTCTTCGCCATTTTGACCCTATAGCCCCTACTGAAGTTCATACCGACGCAAGTGGTGTAGGCCTTGGTGCTGTGCTTGCACAGCGTCATCCTGGCCACGCAGAATACGTTGTGGCTTATGCGGGCCGCACGCTCACCAAGGCGGAGGGCAATTACAGCGTCACGGAAAAGGAGTGCTTGGCCATCGTCTGGGCACTTGGCAAATTTCGCCCTTATTTATATGGCCGCTCTTTTGACGTAGTGACCGACCACCGTGCGCTGTGTTGGCTTTCGAATTTAAAAGACCCATCTGGCCGCCTCGCTCGCTGGGCTCTGCGAATCCAGGAGTATGACACATGCGTAGTGTATCGTTCCATGCGGAAGCATTCCGACGCTGACGCTCTTTCCCGCTGACCGGTTTCGCCAGAGGTCACTCGTGAGTCCCCCTGTGGGCGCACGTTGTCATCTCTTGACTTCGACACTATTGCTGCCGAACAACATAATTACCCTTGGACTGCATCATTTTTCGACCTTCTCTCGCATACGTCAACAGCTCTGGCTTCTCGAGCACTTCGGCGCCAGGTTACGCATTTTGCGATCCGCGATCAGCTCCTGTACCGGCGCAACTATGCCCCTGAGGGACGTACGTGGCTGCTTGTTATCCCGAGAGCCTTGAGATCGGAGATCTGTTCCTCTTTCCACTCGGACCCCTAGTGCGGCCACGCCGGCGTTTTCAAGACGTACGAACGACTTTGGCGCCGCAACTACGGGGGGGGCTAGTTCTTCCATTTGTCACCTACGCCTACAATACTGCTACGCAAGCCGCTACCGGTTTCTACCCCTTCTATCTTCTTTATGGCCGTCATCCTTCCCATACAATTGATACAATTCTGCCCTACTACCCAGACGCATCAGAATACCGGCCAATCTTGAATGCCGCAAACAAGCTGAAGAATGTCGTCAGTTGGCCCGCCGCTTCACTTCGGACGATCAGAGTCGCCAAAAATCAAAACACGATGCCCGCAACTCGACCCCAACTTTTCTACCGGGAGACCTCGTTTGGCTGTCGGTACCGAACCGCACACTAGGACTTGCTTCAAAACTTCTTCCTAAATACGATGGACCACACCGCATTTTGCAGCAAACTTCTCCCGTCAACTACCTGATCGAGCCACTGACATCGCCTTCTGACATGAGTCGTCGCAACCGCGAAGTCGTCCACGTCCAGCGGCTCAAGCCGTATCATGATTATGTGGCCTCATCTTCAGACTAAGTCGGCAGGATGGCTCCAGGACGAGACCTCGGCAGGCGCCAAAAAAGGCGCCTTTTGCCTCGTTGACTCTGGTAGGTAGGTGTCTATCGTAATTTTGTGTTTTTTTCTTGTTTCCTGCTTTTTTCCGATGGGGCTATTGTAATGAAGAAGAACGCCTGGACTTAGGCAGCAGGATTGCCAACAGTATCACGTGACGCAGAAGCTCGAGCTTAGAGATTGTTCTCGGTGAAACGCTCGACCCGTCATCGGCCTTTCGTCAAATAAACCTCCTTTATAATATAAGATATCCACAATGCGAATCCCGGCCACGGCGGCCGCCATTCGATGGGGGCGAAATGCGAAAACACCCGTGTACTTAACCCGTGTAGATTTCGGTGCACGTTAAAGAACCCCAGGTGGTCCAAATTACCGGAGTCCCCCAATACGGCGTGCCTCATAATCAGATCGTGGTTTTGGCACGTAAAACCACATAATTTAATATATATATAGGGTGTCCCAGCTATCACGCAGCACGATTTAAAAAAAGAGGAATGGCGTTACGCCAAGCAAACGTAGTGCGTATTGTTTCCAGTACAGTGGAGTAGCGACGCGCGAAAGTACGCCGCGCGCGACCATTTGCTGTTGAGCACGATCAGAATCAGCGCACGGAACACGATTGCTTCTCGGTCGGGTGTCTTTTTTTTTAATATTGGCTGTCAAGTTGGGGGTGCGGCCCTTACACGGGTGCGATCCTTACACGGATTTACACGGTAAGAATATTCCTTCGTGTAATTGTTTTCTACTTCGCTATCACTAATACTGCTTCGCCTTTCCGGCCAAAATGCACTCTTTTTCTTTAGTACTTTGAGTCCGAGTATAAGCGCTACTGCGCATGACTTCTAGACTTCTATTTATTCTGATTTCGAGTGAATCCGGCTTGGCATCATTTCGGCTACTGAGTGAATTCTATATACAAGGTGTTTCAGCGAACACTCTCAAATTTTTTTAAAGGTTGCCTGTGGCAGATAGCACAATTCTAGTTAATTAGCTCGTCTACTCGAAGAGGCGGACATTACTTGCACAAAAAATTGAAATGCATAATCGACTAATTAACAAAATTAACCAATTAGGTTTTACAGCACAAGCTGTATAAGGCTAGGCGAAACGAAAAACCGTTCGTCCCATGTTTCGATAAACGTCTCCATTAGCTGCGCTGTCAGTTACGTCATTCAGTTACGTCATTCTCAACCGGCGTTACTGAACGCCGGCTCCTCGGCTCGCCGTTGTCGCATGCGTTCGATATCTCGAGTTAGCTCGGCGTCCTGGTTAGCAGCATCCGCCAGCCCTTGACGCTTGCGTTCCACTATAGAAACACAAACATGTAACCAATAATTGAGAAACGCTTCAAAGAGCGTCGGGATTAACCCACTGCTTAACACCGGGGCCGCACGTTTCAGCTTCGCTGGTTAACCATCTGGGCGGAGTGATAAGCTAATTACCTTATGGCCCATGTTGCACTTTACAGATTCTAGCTGTGGAGTTCGGATCCACTTAGAACTGATTCTCAGGCGGACACCAGTGTCAAGATATTAATTCTCTAACTTTGTGGAGAAATGCATTGGCACGCCATTCACTTTCTTAACAAAACGTCGTTTTATGCATCGAAGCACAAAAGTATGATTGCATATATAAATTATGGGTCTTTACGTGCCAAAACCACGATCTGATTATGAGGCATGCCGTAGTGTAGGGCTCTGGAATAATTGAGACCACCTGGGGTTCTTAAGGTGTATACCTAAATCAAAGTATTCGGGTGTTCTAGCATTTCGCCCCATCGAAATGCAGCCGCCGTGGCCGTGATTTGATCCCGCGGCCTGATGCTTAGCATTTCAACACCATAGCCACTAAGCAACGACGGCCGTTTAGCACAAAAGTAGCTAGAGCGCATAGGCGCCGTCTACGGGGAGGGAGCTCTGCGATCCGTAACCCCCCGGCCCCGCCGCCCGGAGTTCTGTTACCCACATCATTTGAGTATTCTTTTGCGTTGCCTCTACCTTTTCACTTTTGTTGTGGCTTACAGCATCATTGTTGGCGCGGACGTGCACGGCTTTTAATTCCTACTTTCAGTTTATTTCTGCAAATCCTGACCCCCGTATTGTATAGCCTCTGCATGCTAGAGGCGATGCTTCTATTCTTGATGCGTGAAAGTTATAAATAATTAGAAGAGCTTTTTTTTTTTTCGGCCGCTACCTCATCCGTGTTTCCTCACTTCAAGATTTTTAAAAAATTCCGCACAGACACAATATATTTAAATATATACACAGGACAAAGTTTATTATATTTTTTTAAAGAATGAGGTAGCCAACTAAATGGATAGCGTATGGCTAGAGAATGAGTATGCTGATGCATGTTCACCTCACTTCAAATTACTTTGCGTGCTCTTTGCATGCTAGAACACCCGTATACTTAGATTTAGGTGCACGTTAAAGAACTCCAGGTGATCTAAATTATTCCAGAGTCCTCCACTACAGCGTGCCTCATAATCAGATCGTGGTTTTGGCACGTAACACCCCATAATTTATATATCTATTCATACTTTTGTGCTTCGATGCATAAAACGACGTTTTGTTACTAGCACGCCAATGCATTTCTCCGCAAAATTAGAGGATTAATATTTCGACATTGGTATCCACCTGAGAATAAGTTCCGAGTGGATCCGAACTCCACGGCAAGAATTTGTAAATTGCAACATGGGTCATAAGGTTATTAACTAAAATAGCTTAATTGTTTAATTTTGTTAATTATAGTCGAACATGCATTTCAATTTTTTGTGCAAGTAATATCCGCCTCTTCGAGTAGACGAGCTCATGAACTAGAATTGTGCTATCTGCCACAAGTAACCTTTAAAAATTTTTGAAAGTGTTCGCTGAAACACTTTGTATATAGAATTCACTCAGTAACCGAAATGATGCCAAGCCGAATTCACTCGAAACGGACCATGTAAACCTGTAAATACCACACTGGATGACCTCGAGCACTCGCGTTCCCACCGCAAGCATTATGAAGAACGCCAGCAGCGGAGGCGAACGGTTCGTACAGCCGCGCTATACACCGCACCTCCAAAAATTAGATTCATCATCGTTACCTGCCTATTTTATGTCTACTGCAGACTGCCTCTGTCAGTGATCTGCAATGACCTCTTTCTCTTAACTCTGCAACTGTAGGGGCGCGGAAAGACAGCCCGGCAAGGAAGACAGCGCGCATTAAGTTAGCAGCCATCCCTGCGCGAGCAGGGATGGCTGCTAACTTGATCATTGCACCTACCATTGATTACTACCAATTAGATATGGCACGTGGGTCGTATAAGCGTCAGCCGCGCATAGTCATTCACAGCAACGGCAGGGCTAGAGGAGAATACGCGTGTTCTCCTTCCCATCCGCGTTTGATTACATTACCTACAACTAACCCGAATGTTGAGCGCGTGGGAAGATATAATGTCCATCAAGCCGACATCCTTTTCGGCTCACTGCTACGTGCTTTTTCCCGCACCCTCAGTGTATGGGTCGCTCATTTATATGGCTTTTGGATTTAATGCGGAACATCACGGCGACGACAACAGCGAAAATTTGCCTGGAGTGTCGAAATAATTGCTTTCGCCAGAAAGCGAGAAATATAAAATTGTTAGCAAGGGGTATATATATATATATATATATATATAGAGAGAGAGAGAGATAAGGGTAGGTTTCGGAAAGCTGGTAAGCCCCCCCCCCCCCCCCCCCCCCGGCAAAGTGATAACTTGCCGCCTATGCTGGAACGCCAATGCATGTCTCCGCAATATATGGAAATTAATATCTCGAAACTGGTGCCATCCTGAGAATTAGTTCCTAGTGCATCCGCCTTGCGAACACCACGGCTAGAATTTGTACATTGCAACATGGGCCATAAGTAAATATGTTAAAAACCTAATTGGTGATTTTTATTGCGATAGCAATTGTATGGACACTCCAAACCAGATTTCTGCCGTCGGCGTCGCCGTCGTCGTCGCCGTGAGGTTCCGTATGACGTCAAACGCGATGAAATTGTCGCCACGCGCCGAACGCTGTATGTGGGAGTGAACGGGAGCGAGGGAGGCGTGCTTTCACGGGGAGCGAACGCACGGCGGAGCACAAACGCGCGTTCTGCGCTGTGCTCCCTTAAGGGCTGCAGAATTAAGCGTCTCTTTCCTCCTTTACAATCACCATATATGTAGAGCAAACGAGACTTCTTCATGCATCTTTTCTCTTTTCCTCAACCTCTACTACTACTACTTCTTTAGACACGCGAAAGGCCGTGGGGGAGGGGGGGCGTGAGGCGACGTTTACCTGCGGCACAAAATGCCTATTTATATACAAACGTTGTGAGGCGAGAAGGTGGTAAAGACTTCCGACGCTGCTCTACGAGTGTCCTGTTCTGATCGACGCTGCGCCGTGCTCCCTTATGGGCTGCAGAATTAAGCGTCTCTTCCTTATGTATAAAAATGTCACAGTTTCGCCCTAAGGGCGAAGCAATGAATGCGATAGCAACACAGCAATGTCATACGAAGTAAGGTGAGCGGCTTTGGTAGCAACAACACGCAGAACTGTTGTCGACGCCATCGGCGTTTTGCCCGCGTTAGCTCAAAATGCGTGCGGCGTTGGTGACTGTTGCTGGAGCCTCTGATATAAATAGGCACTTGGTGCCGCAGCTAAACGTCGCCTCCCTTCCCTCTCCCTCCCCCACGGCCTCTCGCGCGTCCGAAGAAGGCGCGTTTGCTCTACATATATGGTGATTGTAAAGGAGAAAAGAGACGCCTACTTCTGCAGCCCTTAAGCGAGCACGGCGCAGAACGCGCGTTTGTTCTCCGCCGTGCGTTCACTCCCCGTGAAAGACGCGCCCCTCGCGCCCTTTCACTCGCACATACAGCGTTCGGCGCGCGGCGACGATTTCATCTCCAAATGACGTCATACGGAACCTCACGGCGACGGCGACGGCGACGGCCGACGGCGACGGCGACGCCGACGGCAGAAATCTGCTTTTGAGTGTCCATATAATTGCTATCGCAATAATAAACACCACTGTTCTGATCTCGTCGAAAACCTCCGAGCCGCCCCCAGAGGCTCCGGCAACAGTCACCAACGCCTCGCGCGTTTTGAGCGAACGCGGGCAAAACGCCAACGGCGTCGACAACAGTTCTGTGTGTTGCCGGTGCTGCGGCATCTCCAAGTTTGTACAGCTGATAAAAGTAATGTCCTTACTCCGTATAGCTCTCTACAAATTTGCTATCGCAATTGATGCTCCACCTTTCAGGTGAAACTGCGTCATTTTTTTTATTAGTTGATTATGCATTTCAAAATTTGTCCAAGTAATGTCCGCCTCTTCGAGTAGACCAGCTCATGAACTAGTATTGTGCTATCTGCCACACGCAACCTTTAAACATTTTTTGAAGGTGTTTGCTGAAACACCCGTATTTATGACCTCCGCTTACAAGTGGCGATGTTTCCATCCCTAATGCGTACATGTTGTAAATAATTAGAAGAGCTTTTTTTTCTTTTTTCTGTCGCCAGTCGTTAGCATTGCCTACTGGAAAGAGAATCAATATTGAGACACATATCACTCACGTGCTTTTCACACGCCGTTGATAGAAGACTCTGCCGAAGGAGTCACTGAAGTCTGCAGGTTTTTGTCAGGGTCAAAAGAGCACGCAATGTAATTTGGAGAGACCCGTATGGGTTGCCTTTGTAGCAATTGCTACTATTGGGTGGATGTCTCCTTTTCCCCTTTAAAGTAATTTGAAGTGAGGTGAACATACATCAACATATTCATTCTCTAGGCATAGGCTATACATTTAGTTGGCTACCTCCTTCTCTTTAAAAAAATATAATAAAATTCTCAGCGGAACTTTAAAAAAAATGTTGAATTGAGGAAATATGGTTGAGGTAGCCGCCGTTGGTGCTTTTAATGCGCTTGTCCTCCTATTGTCAGGATATGCCGAAATAAAGCGAAAGTAGAAATTGAATGCCGTGCACGTCCGCGCCAACAATGATGCTGTAAGCTTTTAGCCACAACAAAAGTGAAAAGGTAGAGGCAATGCAAGATAGTCCTCAAATTACGTAGGTAACAGAACTCCGGGAATGACACTTTAGGGGCGGGGGGCACTGCTTCCCTGAGAGAACTCCGGCGGGGGCTCGACCCCCGGAGCCCCCGTAGTCGGCGCCTATGCCTTGGAACATATCCTGATATCACCCTAAAATGGTCCTCCAATTATATATACCAGGTATGCTCTGAGTATCTCCTTGGGACGGACAAATGGACTTGACCAGGAGCTTTTTAGGATTATATTGATGGACATCCTTCGGATGTACAACTGCATCATAATGCCAACATCCCACAGACTCAGTAAGGATGTCTTTGCGTTGTCTGGGTGGAGCCTGCAGTAGAATTCTACATGGCCGGACATGGAACCCAAAAATCTCAAAGTTATAAAGCGAAATTTAGTGGTAGATCTGGAAGTGGCGAACAACGTGCACTTTCAGAACAGCTGCCTAAGTATGCAACCGAACAGTACGTGCAGCACCAGCCTTTTCCGGAATCTCAACAATCTGCTTAAGATACCTGCCACACTTGCCGTCACCACAGCGACAGCTCAGAGAAGCAAATTTCCGTCGCTGAAACGCCACGAAACGCATATTCGCAACAGCTCTGTTGAGGAACCATTGAACGCGTTGGCTCTGCATGATGTCGATCTACAGAGTTGACGTGAGCAGCGTAATCTCAACGTTTACGGAGAAGGCACGGAGACCTCTGTTCTAGTCCACAAAGTTGACTTCTGACTGAAGCAACCAGTGTGGAGAAAGATTCCGAAGCAAACGGACGCATCGCGCCACGGACGACGGTGGCGTTCATCCGTCCGTCGACGGCCCCACGCCAGGCAGTCAGTCAAGCTATAATTCATATGTATGGGCGGGCGCGTTTGTGTGCATGACCTGCTCAACAAGTGGGCGCATCGCCCGCGCTCTAGTTAATAAATGTCCGCTTGTCAAAAATATCTCGCTATTCACGCCATACGTTATTGGCCGCCATCGATTTTGTCTGAGCGTCTCTGCCGAGTATTTTCCTTGTTTCGCTCGGCAAACCACTTTCAGTTTCATTTTCATGGTAATGGTTTCTGTTCCTGTATTTGGTCACGTGCGGTTACGTCACCGCTAAACTTAACGCCGGCGATGCACTCGCCGGGCTGGCCAGTATGCCTGTCGTTCTCCAGGCCAATGGAAGCCGGCCGGTCGAGCAGCGCTTTGGTGAAAGCGATTGTGCGAAAGGCCTAGTTTTGGCGGTAAGTCGGCCGTGCGCGGAGTCTCCACCCTGTTCCGCATGTTTTATGCATTGTCCTTGCAGAAAAAAAGAGGATTAGTACCTCGTCGCGTCACCCGGTAAGTGACGACGCGTGCATGCGCCATAATCGGCTCGAGCACGTGGGCCACACCAAACGCGACTCTAGGCGCGTCTTTGGTGAGGACAAAGGCACGATTCGGCACTGCGTATAGCCACCTATGGCACAAAGTAAGCATTGCTCGAGCGAAAAGCAGTAGGATGGCAGGACATTTCGCTCGTCGTTAGAACTATGCCAGATCAGCTTCTCACCGTAGTAGCGGCCCTTTCGCAACGGCTGCCGTGTGCGTATTTGCGTTGGTGTACGCCTTTCGCGAAAAATAATTCGGCGCGTTCGATGGACGTGCGCACGAATGTATATTGGGCACGTTCGTCACATTGCGTGTAGTCGTAGTTTTGTATTATTCAACTCTATGTAGACGCTACGTGACCGCCGTTGTTCGCGTGCCTATTCGTTCGTTTTATGGAATTGCAGAGAAGACGCGGACACAAGGAACGAGCGCCGAATTGATTAGCGTGTTTTTCACGTTTCTTTAGGGCTTATATATATTCACACCGGCGACTGACAGTAGTTGCGCGACCAAGTTGGTCGCAAATGGTCGCTTTTCTGGAAAAGCAACTATTTTGGGCCAGTCGCTCGCTGCTCGATTTTTCAGTGGCGCGACCGTGGTCCCAAAGCTGCTCAACCAATGAGCGCCGCGCCGAAAGTGATATGTGTTTCTATCCGGCGGTCCTCCACGCCAAATGCAATGTCCACGCCACCATACAGACTACAGGCCGGTAATCGGCGTCTCAATTGCCTTGCCTCAGTGGTTATGATGGCTGCTGCAGGGCACAAGCTTGTGGGTTCATTTCCCAGACGTGGTGGCAACACTCCGATGGAATTTTAGAATGCTCGTGCACTCGCGATACAGGAATCCCCTACGGCCAAAATTAATCCAGAGCCCTTCGCATACCTCGTAACCCACTGTTCAGTTTTGCAATGTTGAGCCCC
Source organism: Dermacentor silvarum (assembly GCF_013339745.2). Taxonomy (NCBI): domain Eukaryota; kingdom Metazoa; phylum Arthropoda; class Arachnida; order Ixodida; family Ixodidae; genus Dermacentor; species Dermacentor silvarum. The sequence continues at coordinate 137,502,591 of NC_051163.1, read as the reverse complement.
ACAATTTAATTTAGCTTTTGCTTTAAAAAACTCCAGAGGCAGTCAAGCTGGAGCGGCAGATTTGTGCTTTGTGGCATTGCTTTCACCATGAAGGTGATGACAAGGGAGAGTTGGTGTTGTGAAAACGGGGCCTGACACAGCTGCATTTGTGATAAGTTGTAGCCAACTGGTTGCCATAAAAGGGCATTGCATTGCGCAGAAATAAGGGACACAGCATACACCACTTTGTCGTCCCTTGCAGGATGGTCTGGCCTGGCTGTAGCACTTGGAAGGGCATGCGAGACTGCCAGTAGGTGCTGGCACCAGAGAAGCCCATGGCGACAAACAGCTGCTTTTTGCCATTGGCGGTATCCTATCTCGTGGCCCGCAGGATGGAGTCCTCTCCCAGCATTCTCCAATTGCCCCTCGTGTCATGTGGCTCCATCATATGCCTGCAAGATATAATCTGTCCTTCACCCCAGTCTAGAGTTGTACTCTGGTTAACCTCCCTGCCTTTCAACTCACATTATCTCTCTATGCCTGCAAATTTCCTTGTGTCAATGCACAGCCTCTGCTGGGTATCCTTGAACCCACTCTGTTGTGTACCACTGCTTATCTGCACTGCCCGACTCTCTAATCTCAGCTAAGACTACTCTACCTGTCTGCTCCCACACTTTCTGTCTCGACATTACAATGCCTGCCAATGTTGTGTTCCACCACTCATCTTCTCACGCTTTCTGTTATGCCCCACGTTCAGCCTCTCTAGGCTACCACTGATCAAGTGCCACTGACTGTGTACTGTTCGAGCATAATGGTAAGCTGTCATTCACAACATGCGAGTGCCTGTTATCTGTGCGTCAACCCATTTCATGATCAATTGTCACCTCAGGGCAAGTTCCCATTTTGCCTTTTTTCAAGAGGCCCTCATTGGTCAAGCTGCTGACGGTGGAGCGCGACATGCTAACAAAGTTGGCTCATTCGTTGTAGGCAGTCTTAGCCTCTGCAAAGGAGCAGGGTACTCTGACTTTTCGGTCATACAGTTGTGCTCTTTTGTGCAGCTACCCTCTCTATTAAGACATGCAGGTCTCAACACCATCGACTAGACCTCAGTGCTGCCCCTCGAGTGAGGAACACAGTGCACGTGATATAGCCCTGTGCTAGCTGCTGTTCACAGTGACTGGAGTGAAAAGGCAAAGGTATGCAGGGCAGTGGATGTAGTGAGCAATCCAAGAGCACCCCACACCAGTTAGCAAGGTTTAAAAATTACACCACAGCATACAATCATGTATTAAGTCAAAGTATAAAATTTAAAAATTATGCAGTATTGCCAAGACCAATCTCTGAAATGAACATTGATTGTCGTGGCGGTGATGAATGAAATTATGCAGTCAAATTTGCTGGATTGCTCTGTTGCAAGCAGTCCCTTGTCCTGTGGATGTGCATGCTTTTTTTTTTCATTGATTTAGAATCAGAACAAGGGACTTTGCAGTTGGCTTACTTTTTAAAGTGAACCTCAAAAGTTGAGGGACCACAGGGTCTAAAAAAAAGCTGCACATCTGCAAAGCCTGGACATCTGCACTGTAGCCATGCGCATAACATTGCTTTGTATGGCTAAAACTCCTTGGAAATTCAGCATCTTCCTTGATCCCGCAACCTGTAAAAAGAAAGATTTGTTGAGGCTAGTTTGTACATATAGCCGAGCAGAATAAAAACAGCGTGCACTAAATGGTCAAGAAAGGAAGGTAAATATTCATGGCCCGTTTTTCTGTAGTGCTGTTGTACTGCCATAATTGCTTCATCAACTCTCTTCGATGATCTACGGGATAAGGAATTGCTTGGCAAACACTCCATCACTCCTCTAGGGTATTTAACTAAACTCCGGGAGCACCCGCTTACAAAAATATTTCTCGTGTGTCATCATGGAGTGTCTTTGAAGTGCAGCGACTGCATAAGCATTAATTTCTTGGAATTCAAAATGGAGGAATGTTCCGGAATTGTTTCTTTCCACAAAATGAACATGGAGGATTAATGTAACTCTAGGATTGATTCAACATTTAACCTTAGTGTCCATCTAAATGAACCTAAGAAGGGGTAGATAAGGCTCAACTGCTATATCACTGCTCTTAAATTTTCGTACAAACATTTAACAAAATAGGGTATAAGGAACTGGTGGATATAACAGATTAAGATTCCCCAAATTTCATTATGAACAATAATTTAAAATTAAATTTTAGCCAAGCAAAATTTTCTACAAACGGATACAACCAAAAAATGTTTAGTTCAAAACAGATTTATAATTATGCCCTGGCAATTGAGCCACAATCTGGCAGCGCATGCTGATCCAAATGGTTTGCCTGTTGCATCAATTCAACACCTCCTATCGATTTTGGCAGCAGCTGTGCAGCTGAAAGGGGATATAATTGCAGCTGAAGGCCTATCTTGCACACTTTCTTATATGCACATTGCTGTAGAATTTCCAGACTTGGTTATTTTCTTCCCTGTAAGGTATTGAGTGGCCAAGTCCAGTGCGTGGACTTGGAAACTAGGAAAGACTTGGAACTTTCCTAGACTTGAAACTCTAGGAAAGAATACAAATGCTGTCACGATGGAGCCACTTTTAATGTTGAGCCAACTGTTTTTTCAACCACCATCTGTCATGTTGGATAGCACCTGGCATAGCACGTATCTGCTTTTGGGTTTTACTGGCATGTACGTACGAAAGGTTTCCACTGTGTTCCGGTTAATTTCACACTAAGATGCAAATGTAAGCACAGCCTCTGCTGGCAATGCTGCTGTGTAGGCTCTGTGTCCAGATGTGAATAAGCATTCTTTTCTAGGAATTTGTAGTGGAACAGCACTGACGCTGGTGTCGGGCCACCAGTGACAGAAACTAGGGTGCCATCAGAACTGCAGCATTGCCGACAAAAGTTGACCTGCAATAAACGATGTATTGGGGAGCTTCCGTTATCTAAAAACTGAGAGGAAAGTTCTGAAGTTGTGAAGCATTGAAAATTTTAAAAATTGCTTGCTGCGTACTTTGCATCAGTTTGCGATCACGAGTGATTGCCAGCAAGTGTGGTCTTCGTCGGGGACATTGGATCTGCCTGCATCATCAAGTGACTTTATTGTTTTCAACAGTGTCTGGTCCAAAAACTTTGCTCAACTGCCGGTGGGCCTCTGCCCAAATCAGCTTCGTCATACACAAAACCTTGATTACTCTGAAGACTGTATTCAGTGGCAAACTGTATCCGGGCGGCCATTTCCCGTTTTGTATATTGCAATGAAAACTGCCCTTGCATGCATTTGTGCCTGTGTGGGTGTGTGCTGACGACGCCATCATTTGGCTATCTCAAACTGAAACAGTTTCTGCATTTTGTCAGTGATGCTGTAGCTCGGGCAGAGGTGACAGCCTTGATTTAGTCCCTGGTGGCAGTTGACATACAAGATGCAGTAGTGAGTGAGAAGAGCTAGAGCAACCAAGGGGCGAGATTTGCTACAACTAGGCCAGTATAACGTAAAACTATTCCAATCTGAGTCGGCCATTAGCCCTCTGTGACAGGTTAAAGCGGCTCCAGCTCTGCCCATATGGGCGGCCGCCACGGAAGGCTAGCGGCCGATTTGGAATAAAAACAGCTCTGAATAGTTTTACGTTATACTGCCTACTGTATGAACCGGATTAAAGGATGAGTAGAAATTGCAGGTCGACCTCTTGCCTTGAAGTGGGAAAAAAAAAAGGAAACAATGAAAAAATTACTGGAATGCTTTTATTTTCACAACGGCTTTGCAGCTAGCAAGTTGACTGCACTTTCCCAAGTAGCTCTCGCACACAAAGCTCCTGCACAAAGCCTGCAAGTGCATCTTCAAGCTGTAGTAGTAGTCTTCAACACCCATGAATAGGCATTTCAGATGAGTTGTGCGTTGGTAGTTCTTGTGCCCACCAGACGCTTTCTTCAGAAACGCCAAACTGGTGCTGAGTGGCCATGTTGCCGTTCACTTCGGCAAAGTCTACGACTATCTTGAACCCGCTGATGACTGTCTCTGCGTGTCACTATTCGTTGATCATTATACAAAAACAAAACAATGTAACGCGAGAGAGAGAGAGACAAACGAGAATGGAAAGGTAGGGAGGTTAACCAAGGGTGTGCGCGGTTGGCTATCCTATGCTTGGGGAAGGGGGAGGAGTAGGTAAGGAGCGAGAAGAAACATAATGAGAGTCAGTCATTCACAGAGTCAGTTGTAGAGGAATGTCTGCTATCGCAAGTGTTCATACAGTCCAGTCGCCTTCAGGAAGTACAGAAGGGCTCTTTGGCCTTTTGCATGCAAGAATGCATAGGCCATAGTCCCAGGACCTTTTCCTCCGGGAACACTCTATTATCTAGTAGGCTGAGTTCAGCTTGTAGAGTACGTGTTGAGCCTTAAAGGATGAGCAATGACACAGAAGGTGCTCTAGAGTCTCATCGCACCCGCGCAAATAGCACGCCGCACTGTTGGCCATTCCTATTGCGAATTAATAGGAATTTGTTAATGCAACGCCCTACCACACGATGTAACACAAGCATAGTGCGAAACATTGGGACAAGATGGGAACACGCACATTCCACTGACTCGTTTATTGACGAAGCAGTCGCCTTATATACGTATGGCACAGAGGCATGCGCAAATAGAGATGTAAGCAAGCGAGCTGTCTTATCTAACACCAGGATGGGCATATCACTTGCCACATGTTAACAGTTCACAATGCACATGTACGATGTTTGTGTCAGTGCGTATGATGGAGAACTAGCACATGAGCTATTTCTAATGCAATCCGCTTCTATGATTTAGCGTGCCAGCTGCAAGCTGTGCTTTGTCAAGTCCTCACCAAGCTCAAAGAAGAGCACATAGCCGCTATCACGATAGTGGATACCCAGGTGTTGTTAACCATCTGCTAAGCTCTCATAGATGAACATTGAGGCATCTGGCGTTTTGTCCTGCATATTTCTTCTCTCAAGACAGCGGTACTAAGTATGCCATGGCTGTGACACGGGATGCAAAGTGAGTTTTGTGTTTCACAGAACATCTACTGCGGCGGGCTTCAAAAGCATTCACAAGCTTGCAAAGCTTGGATAGTTTTTTTTTCGGAGGAGAATTAACTACAGTGGTGCCAGCACGCTGACCAAGCCTTTTCAGCCTGTGTTGTGTAGATATGGGAACACAGCAAGAAGCCAGTTCTCTATAACAGGTGGACATCTCAGCTTAGCTTGTTCATCACCTTCAGAAGCTTTTCTGCTATGACAACTATCAACGCCTTTGGGTAATCGGTGCTCAGTAGGCGATAGACCTGAGCTTTGAAACTTCGCCGTCTAAGTGTGGGCACGACCTCCTGAGGGCATTGCCAAGGCTGACATTTATAATGTTCCTTTTCACAAGTTGATTGAGTGTGACGATTGGAACGACAGAAGGCGCTTTCTACTTCTCGATTCAAAGTACCAGCACAATGTCTGCTCGAAAGGCACAGCTAGAGCTCCAACAAATAAATGTTAAAGAATTCTTGGCAAAAAGCTTGTGCGTTGAATCAGTTTGGGCTGGTTTCTGAAAATTCTAGACGCACTTAAGGAACACCTGCAGCCGTTGCAATTAACGCATAGACTTCCTGGCCGTCGTGCTGACATCAAGTGAGATAACCTATCTAAATCAGTTCTCAACATTGTACGTGTGCCTTGTGAACTGTTAACATGTGACAAATGGTATGATCATCTTTGTGTTAGATAAGATGCTTCATTTGCATCCACCTTTTTCTCGCCCATGTCTCTGTACTACACGTATATAGGGCGATTGCTTCATCAATAAGCTTGTTGGAAGTCGGCACAGTGTGCATCTTTCTATCTTGTACCCGTCTTTTGCACTGTACTTGTGCTGCAATGAATTACCAACATGCCCGACTCTACCTTTGTCAGAATAAACAAATCGCACACAAGGTCGGTCGGAAGAGCGCACACAAGAACACACAGCAAAAAAAAGAGCAATCGCATTTAGATATGGATACGGCTTTAGCTATGCATCAGACAAAAATTCGCACTCTGCTAAAGACAAAGAAAGGGCAATTTGCACTTGCCTTTTTGTATTCCAGTTTATTCAGTACGAAAAACCAATAGACAACTAAGCCAGACAAACCATTAGGGATATTCAATGCTTTTGATTAAAGTGTAGACAGTGCTGTGCCATGACAAATTTCAAGGATGGTTCACATCATGAAAAAGAGCCTATGCGTTACTCTATGTGACAATGCGGAGACTTTCTTACCACATTGTTGCCTCATTTAAAACTTATTTGGAATTTTGCCGCTGCTTCTAGTGTCTGCCATTACTTAAAGTGTGGTCTTCCAGCTAGTGTGGCTAGACCTGTTCTATAATTCCATTTGAGCAATTTCTTTTACCTTTGCTGCCTTGTGTTGGTGTCGTCTAGTTAAGCTGCTTGATGTCTGTGTTTTCTGTATGCGTTGTTAAAGGGGCCCTGAACCACTTTTTATCGATGCGGAGAAATGCATTTGAAGTGAAAATAGGCTATTTCAGAAATACTTTGCCGCAAAAAGTACTTCAATGCGTTCAAGTTATTGGCAATCAAACACTGCATCTGCTGTGCGTCCATTCCTTCTTCAATGCCTTGCACTGCGAAGGCTATGGCAGAGTGGGGCGGGGCCACAACGCTCTGCCTTCTGTATGTCACCGTGGCGTGCAGTTCAAATTTCATTTTGGATGTGAATGTAGATGCCACGGCTTCGGATTTTGGTGCCTAATGCGCCAAACGCGGTTGTCCTCAGTGAGCCGCAGTGCGCTAAGCGAGTGGACTCGTGGCGGCACCCCGCGGCGGTGTAACCGACCGCAGCGACCAATAGCAGCCGCGTATTGCAATGTGCTTTATTACCTAATAAATTACCAGGGTGCTTTATTACCATTTACCAGTTATTACCAGTGTGCTTTATTACCTAATAAAGCGCACAGAAGAGAGTGAGGATCATGACATCTGTTGAAATGAGAGCGTTAGAGAGAAAGATAACTTTGCGCTCTGCTTGCGAGCTCCACACACCGCGTACAACAGCAAAACTGAGATGTTCACAGCAGTGTATGCTACCCGCGAACTATGTTATTTCACCAAACTCGAGGGGCGGTTCAGGGCCCCTTTAAGTGTTTCACACGTGGCCGTCCAGGCTGCTAGCAGGCCCAGTAAATGGGGGAACAAGTTCTGGCTTCTTCTGAGGTGTGTTTCATGCCACTCATCGATCTAGGAGCAAAAAGTTAAACTAGACTTGTGTATTACGCCTCTGGAATGCCAAATTGCCAATATTACCGTCACCACAATCCTGGTAAGACAAAAAAGCCCTACACTCTAGAAAGTCCTGGCGGCAGGTAAGTTTCATTTGGCTGTATCACAACGAGTATCTCTTGAAAGGAAAGATTGTCATCCACCCGGATGAAGCTCGAAGTCGAGAAGGAAACCCTTACACGAGTTTCCGGACCTTTATGGGTCTCGGACGAGGATGAATTTTTCCTGAAGTGTGAAGGGCTTTTTTTGCTGTCGTGGCTTCATGCTGCATTTGGGTGGATGCCAATTTTTCTTTTCACGAACCTTCCTCCACCTGGTGGGATTCCGCAGAACTGATTTGCCGGCGAGTACCTTAATTTGGCTTAAGTTGGACATTACTAATGCCAGAAGGCGACTATCATTACAATGCGAAAGTCAATTGTAGAAGAGCTCGAAGCACGTGTCAAACTGGTTAGCAAGAAATTGTACCTGAAAAGGAGATTTCAGTGTGTGTCTACGAATAAGATCTTTTTCCTTGATTTTTGAGTCGAGTGTGCTGTATGGTCCCTCGAAAACTCTGGCCTATATGTTCTTTTATTACGTAAGGGGTGGGAATTACATATAAAATTATTCATGATAACGGTCATGTTGTTCGAGATGTGACTGTGCCGATAAATGCTGGTGGACTGCTGATAGCTGTGGTGCTGTCCAGACATACTTGGTTACTGTATGACGAAAGAGGATGAAAAAGTGACAGTACGGGCAGTAAGGGAAGCAACGCTGAGAGAATGTCCTGTGTGAAGTGACGTGTGTTCGTGGTGATGTGCAAGGCGAGTAATCGAACATATTGGCTAGTATTGAACCTTTTTTCTGGCTTAGTGAAAGTTATGTCATTAAAGTACCAATCTAAACTAACGTGCTGTTTTACTTTTGTGTTGTTTAATGTTTGCAACTAAATGAAGCATGGTGGTTGTCATCTTTTGCATGCACGTACAACTTTGATTTTAGTTGTGACCCAATATGTGTACTGTATCAATTGGCTTGCATGATTCTCGCACCCCCACATGGGCCATGGAAAATTTTTTTTTTTCATCGAGTTGTCATTGCCCCCTCAAAAATTACTGCACCGACTATCGTCTGCTTGTTCCAGCCGGTGATAATGGTGGTACGTGGCAGCTAAGCACACTGTCAGTGCGCGCACCCACAATCCACACAAATCACAAGTGAAAACGTTTCAGCGACTTTCGTTAAGTTCCTAGTTGGAATTCTGAATGGATAACGCCAGAATTTGTTGTTTTTGTGTCTCTTTGCCATAGGCTGATAAGGAAGCTATGTGGCTGGTTTCAAGCTGAAGTTGGCCCAACGTTGACATTGGTGACGCAGCTAGCGAATGAAGCAATAAACGACGACGTGTTGACACTGACTTTGAATAGACCGGCCCAAATCACGGTATTAGTTCGTTAGCAACTCTGCTATTTGTCTGCAATTAAATTGCTGCTATTGTAGACTCTTTGCTCTTTTTGAAAAAATTAATTTGGCTGCGCATAGTAATATTGCGTGAGCTTTCAGTGGCTGGCACGGAGAAATGTAATTTGCAGTCGCTTCATTTCTCAGTTTTCCTTTAGCACCTAGAAAAATCATCCCCACATATTTCTCGCATTCTCCAACATTGCATCAATTTTCTGCAAGTGCGAGCATTATGCGAGTAAATACAGTACTTAAATTGCAGTTTTCCTGCTGGAAATCTTACCCTGGTGGCTTTTTACTAGGCATAACTCTCAAGTGCCACTTAACCTTTGTAAACACGCTTTGCGATTCTGCCAGAGTTTCGTTTTTTTTTCTGCTACACGAACAAGCACTCTTTTGGTGGCCTTGTGGATATATTCTTTTTTCCCGACACCCTGTGGTACTTAATTACCAACATTTCATTTCAATGCTTCTGATGTTTGACTGACTGCAAGGCTGCTTTTGTGAAACTTGCCACATTCACTGCTGTCAGACGTTTTATAAATATTTTGTTGCTTTTCTGAATATCAACCATGAAAGCAATAATATGCAAGCAGTGTAATGGCATAATGTTTGTAGTTAACTTGCATGTTAGCTTAGATTGCAGCAAAACTGCAGTCTAAGCCAAATTGCATTCTTAGCTTAGGGATTGCATGTTTGCAACAGCTTGCATGTATTTTTCTTTTAATGACATTTATAGGACAAAATTCACTGCTGCAAATGGTCAGTCTTGGGAGGAACGGAGGCAATACAGTGTTAAGACAATGTGAGAAATCTGGATTTTGACTTTCACTCAATAATCTGCATAAACACTTACTCCCTACTCTTTACTTGCTCTGTATTGGAAGTGTGT
>NC_051163.1:137052774-137172773 GCF_013339745.2 Dermacentor silvarum | reverse complement strand
ACCAAAAATCTTAGTCATGGCTTTGGCTCTACTGACGCGTCTGCCCTCGCTGTGTTCGGGGTGCATGTTCTTGGTATCGGTGGAACTGTGAGTTTAGTTCGGATATCGCGTGGTAAGTCATGTTTGTCGCCGTGTTGGGTGTGGTAAGAGATGCCGAGATTCTTGAGTATCTGGCGGCCTGACTTAGTCTTGGCCAATCGCTCGTATTGTGATATTTGTTGTGCCTCGATAAGCTCCCCGAGGGTATTGTGTAATCCCAGTTTAAGAAGGAGGTCTGTGCTGGCGTGCTGCGGCAATCCTAGTGCTTGTTTATGTATTCGCCTAATGAGGCTGTTGAGTTTTGCCTTTTCTGCGACGAACCATCGGTGATAGGCTGCCGCATACGTGATCTGGCTGAGTACGAATGATTGGATGAGGCGGAGGATGCTAGCCTTTTTCATGCGTTTGTGTTGCGTTTGATAAGGCGCATCGTGTTCGATACTTTTGCGTCAATGTTGCGAACTGTCTCACCGTTTGTACCCTTACTCACGATGACCAGTCCTAACACTTTAATTTTATCAACGGTTGATATGATGCGACCGTCGCTTGTCGTGAGTGTTATATCGATGTGTGTCTGTGCTTGGTGATGTTTGGGTGGTCGGCCCTTGAATGTAGGGCGATATAACAGTAGCTCGGATTTCTCCGCCGAACAGGACAGTCCTGTCCCTTGCAGATACCGTTCTACTGTGTCAATAGCCTCCTGTAATATTTGTTCTATGGATCCATCACTGCCCTCGCATAGCCAGAGGGTAATATCGTCGGCATAAACAGTGTGATGGAGTCCGAGGATTGTCTGTAGTTGTGACGGAAGGTCTAGGAGAGCGAGGTTAAGCAGCATCGGAGAGATCACGGAACCCTGCGGGGTGCCCACGCTTCCCATGGTTATCTCGGACGATGTGAGTGCTCCTACGGTGATGGTGGCTGTCCTGTTCGTTAGAAAGGCTCTGATATAATTGTACGTGCGAAGGCCCAAGTTTAGGGTGTTGATCTGATTTAGGATGGTGCTGTGTGTGACGTTATCAAAGGCCTTCTTAAGCTCTAGGCCGAGAATGGCCTTAGTTGAGCTACGCCGAGGAGGTTTTTTAAATCTCCATGGCGCCAAACAGCCAGCTGTGGAAGAAGACGACGACGCTCGAGCCAATGCTGATCATGATACTCTTTTTCTACGCGTGGACACGATCCTGTGGGAACTAGGCCTTAACAGCTTCCCTGTAAAAGGTTTACAAGAATGAGAAGGAAGAAATTAGAAGGAAGAAATTTGGAGGACGCTTAAGCTTCGCCTTTAAAAGTGGAACGCGAGAGCATTCAAAGATCTCTGACTGTTTGTCTGGCTTCCCGGCAACTGCAAGCTTTTTTGTCTGCACCTTCGCCTCAGCGCTTCTCTGCCGAGGAGGCGAGCGCCATTTGGATGCCGTTTTAGGGGCGAAGCTCCTTAGGGTGTGGGTCTGTCCCTCCTTTGTAGTATGTAGTCGTAGTAGGTAGCCACGTCTACTTTTATGAAAAAAAAATTCCGAAAGTTGTGTCCGTAGCGCGGAATCGAACCAGGGATCCCTCGTTTCCGAACGCGCGGCGCTAACCACTACGCCATGAAGCTTTTTTTTCTTTATTGCCTCGTATGTCACAGATCTGACGAGCGCAGAAGAACATACTAACAGGATCTTATATCGGTGAACCGTCAGCTGTTTGCTGACTATATGTAATCAGTATTTCGGCATGTGCAACAAAAGTTCCAATCTAGGAACCCAATCCGGTACAAACGTCTGCACCTTCTGCACTTTGACAAAATGGGACACAGATTCGCAAAAATGTTCGCGAACGGGTCGCACATCAATATCTGCTACGCCACGAAGCGCGCACGGACACACGCACCACGATGACAATAAATACCCAACATTAACGAAAGACTGCGCGTTTCTAACGCGTTTCTGCTAGCGCGTTACGGCCCGTGTAAGAAGCTGGTGTAAGACGCTGTGGCCTCTCCGCCTTACCCCCGTATTCATAAACGCTCCTCGACTTGAACTTGACTTGCCACCGCCTTGGGCAGCGCGTTAGAAACGCGTTGAAGGCGGTGGCAAGTCAAGTTCAAGTCGAGGAGCGTTTATGAATACGGGGGGTATACTCTCTCAGCAGTCATGTGATGGCGTCGGCAAACGCGGTGCACGTTCCGGCATGTGTAAACGGCTGCGTAAGATGCTGTGGCCTCTCCCCCTTACTAGAGAGTACTGCACGATTCTAACGCGTTTGTTCTAGCGTCCCCTTAAGCGGGAGATGGTGCAATTATAATGAAGGGCGCTGTTATAAAATAGGAATGATGTCACATATGGCGCGTGTCATTGGTGGAAGTCAATCGTTCGATTTAGTGCGGCGAGACTGGGCGAATTACACGGAAGATTCACGGTTAACCGATGATTCCCTCCGGAGCTTCGCCCACTCATCATCATTCACCCCGTGGATATGCGGTGTTTTTTGCAAGGACCACTGACTGGGGCGCGCCGCTGTGTGAATGGTAGAAACGTTGGAAAAGTGGTTTGTGTTCCAGTTTCCGCGTAACAGAACTACGTTTTCTCGTATATTCAAATTACAGTCCGATGCTATCATGCATTTAGGTTGTGGTTAAGTCGTACTTAATGATTTTTCTGACGCATCTTACTTTGAGAAATTCAATTAGTTCACCAGCAGCCCTGCGCCACGCGGAGGGCCTGCGTGGTGGGGGTGGTTCTCTTGGCCGCGGACGCAGCACGGTGACACCGACGCAGCATTTTCTGCGACAGGGGGCCCTTCACGTTATCACGTTAAAACCTGTACGATAACACAGAGGGCTTTGCTGTTTCAGGCTCGAGCTGGATGCCTAAGGACAAAGACACACCCGAGAAAATACAGTCAACAGAATGAGGCTTGTGTATGCTGCGGCAAAAATCCGGAGGCCAGTCAGCACATCCGAATGGAATGCGAAGGGTTCACTCAGTGAGACCCGTAGGCAACGTACATCTTCCAAAAGCGCTTGGATTTAAAGCGGATGGAAGCATCAACCGGTCAGCAATCGAGATAAGCAAGATATTCATCGTGAAGGTGCAGCGCGTACACAAGAAACGAGGCCAATAAGCCAAAGGCAACAGACAGGCGCTGGTAACAGTACAGCAGCATAGCGCAAATTACGCAGCCGACGTGGAAGGGGTGGGAGGAGGCTTTGTCCAGCCCGGCTCTCGAGGACCAGCGGAGCCTCGTGGAACGGGTGCGGGTGGCAGCCCTGTCCAACGGAGTCCCGGAACAGGAACCCGCCAGACCGTCTCCAGCAATAACTAATGCAACATATAATTTAAATAAATGTTTTAATACTTCATTGTCCTCGTTTCTTGTGGGCGTGCTGCAGTTTCACGATGAATAGCTACCAACTCGCCCAACTTTCAGTACTTTTATAAGCAAGAGATGTTTTGAGTATTGGTGAAAAATAAAGCAGGGAAGAGATTGATACCACCAGATCCGTAACCGCCGTAGCTACCTACGGCGGTTACGGATAGATACGGCGGTACAAGGTAGATAGATTACGGATACCTACGGCGGTACAAGGTAGATAGAAAAGTTTTGAGGAAGTGAAAAAAAAAAGATGAAGGAGATGTATACAAATGTGCTGGAATGAAAAGCACGTATAGTGTACCTGAATAAATAAAGCAGGCTAGGTGACTACTTGAGTTAGCGGAATCGGAAGGCAAGGCTGGCAACAGAGTGGGAGATGGCGGCCTGCGATGGAAAGCAGTCGTCACGCTCGTTGGCAACTCTTTCTTTTATTGATCAATTAAAGAGCGCCCTTCTTAAAAAATCTGTGTGTCTGCGAAGAAATTCCTAACATCTCAGAAATGGAATACACCGAAACCTTCGTGGTGAAGCGATCCTGGAAGCCGATGTCATGGAATTGCGCCGACGGTGATGCTCGTTGACTTTTGAACTGACGCTGTGTTGGTGCCGTCTTCGTGAGGTACTCACCGTAAAAGACACCCTTTATATTGCCTTGAAACGTGCGTGCGGACGCTCTGTGTGACGTCTACGAGACGCAACGGTACCGTCTTCGTGAGGTGCCAACATCGAAAATGTGAGTCTTCGTGCCACCTCAGAAACGTATGTGCGGACGCTCTGTGTGACGTCGGCAAGTCTATATTGCTGCAGGCGAAAAACTGTGTGTACGCCCAGGGAGATGCCTAGACAACCCCGAAGATGGCAGGTGGCGGCGCAACTTGCGAAATGATGCAAGCTCTGCTGGAGCAAAACCGGTGGTTACTGGAGCTCTTTGAGAGGAAACCTGAAGCGTTCCACGTTAGGCAGGACCTGAATAAAGCTATCCACGATTTAGACGGCGAGGGCTCACCCCACGAAGCTGGGGCGTGGCTTAAGAGTATCGATTCCATGGCGGTCCGGCACGGCTGGCCGGACAGCTTCAGACTAGAAAATGCGAGGCTTCACATGAAGGGACCTGCTTGATTTTGGCTTCAGGCCCGTGTCGATGACCTCACTACGTGGGAGGACTTCAAGATTGCCTTCAAAAAGACATTTGTGGGCCAGACAAGCACGGCCGAAAAGTGGAAGAAAAAGCAGTAAAGGGTCCAGAAGAGGGGAGAGTCCATCACGGCATACTTTCTCGAAAATACCTTGTCATGAAAGGGATTGGGCCTTGGTATGCAAGATACCATAACAACATAGCGGGCAACATTGCTGATTTCTACAGCATTAATGAGAGGGTAGCAGTCGTCGTAATAAAGCTGAATAGGAGGTACAAAATGAAGGTAGTACAAGCCTACGCCCCACCTTCTAGTCACGATTATGAAGGAATATAAGAGTTTATGACGATGTTGAATGAGCAATGAGAAAGGTGCAAACTCAGTATACTGTAGTCATGGGCGACTTCAATGCAAAAGTGGGGAAAAAGCAGGTTGGTGAGGAAGCAATTGGCAACTACGGCATGGATTCTAGGACTGCAAGAGGAGAGATGTTGATAGAATTCGCGGAAAGGAATAGGCTACGAATAATGAACAACTTCTTCAGGAAGCGCAGCAACAGGAAGTGGACCTGGAAAAGCCCTCATGGAGAAACAAGGAATGAAATAGATTTCATACTCTCTGCCGATCCAAGTATAGTGCAGGATGTGCAAGTGTTAGGTAAGGGAAAGTGCAGTGACCATAGGTTAGTGAGGTCTCGGATTTCGGTCAATTTGAAGAGAGAAAGAGAGAAATTAGTCAAGAGGAAACAGGCCAACCTAGAGGCAGTAAGGGTAAAAGCAGACCAATTCAGGCTGGTGCTCACAAACACATATGTAGCTTTAGAAAAGGAAGATAAAGACAACATAGAGGTATTGAAAGAAACCGTAACTAGGTTGATCTAAGAAGCAGCAATTGAAGTAGGAGGTAAGGCACCAAGGCAACCAGTAGGTAAGCTCTCCCAAGAAACAAAGGACCTAATAAAGAAACGACAAAACATGAAAATGTCCAACTCAAGAGACCAGATAGAATTCGCTGAACTGTCAAAACTTATCAACAAGAAGAAAGTAAGGGATATTCGAAATTATAACGTGGGAAAGATTGAGGAAGCCGCAAAATATGGACGCAGCATTAAATCAGTAAAAAGAAAGCTTGGCATAGGACAAGGCTAGATGTATGCACTGAAAGATAACTACGGTAATATCATCAGCAATTTCGATGACATAGTAAAAGCAGCGGAAGAATTCTATACTGACCAGTACAGTGCCCCAAAACAGCCAAGCTACTTTCATTCGAAATATGGATGAACCGGATAAAGAGGCTCTTTCTATAGCTAGCGATGAAGTTAGAAGGGCCTTGAAAGACATGACCAGAGGAAAAGCTGCTGGAGAAGATGGAATAACAGTAGATTTAATCAAAGATGGAGGAGATATCATGCTTGAAAAGCTTGCGGCCCTTTATACGCAATGCCTCACAACTTCAAGTGTACCAGAGAGCTGGAAGAACGCCAACATTATACTAATCCATAAGAAGGGAGACGTTAAGGAATTGAAGAATTATAGACTCAATAGCTTGCTTTCAGTATTATAGAAAATATTCACCAAGAGAATTTCCAATAGAATCAGGGCAACACTTGACTTCAGCCAACCAAGAGAACAGGCTGGCTTCAGGAAGGGATATTCTACGATGGATCATATCCATGTCATCAATCAGTTAATCGAGAAATCTGCGGAGTACAATCAACCTCTCTATATGGCTTTCATGGATTATGAAAAGGCATTTGATTCAGTAGAGATACCAGCAGTCATAGAGGTATTGCGTAATCAATGAGTACAGGAGGCATACGTGAATATCTTAGCAAACGTCTACAAGGATTCCCCAGCTACCTTGGTTCTCGACAAGAAAAGTAAAAAGTTACCTACCAAGAAAGGGGTCAGGCAAGGAAACACAATCCCTCCAATGCTATTCACTGCATGCTCAGAAGAAGTATTCAAGTTCTTAGACTAGGAAGACTTAGGAGTGAGAATCAACGGCGAATATCTCAGCAATCTTCGGTTTGTAGATGACATTGCCCTATTCAGCAACAATGGAGACGAATTACAGCAAATTATTGAGGACTTTAATCGAGAAAGTGTAAGAATTGGGTTGAAGATGAATATGCAGAATGCAAAGATAATGTTCAATAGCCTGGCAAGGGAACAAGAATTCAGGATCGCCAGTCAGCCTATAGAGTCTGTGAAGGAGTACGTTTATCTAGGTCAATTACTCACAGGAGACCCTGATCACGAGAAAGAAATTTACAGAAGAATAAAATTGGGTTGGAGTGCATACGGCAGGCATTACCAAATCCTGTATTCAACGTATTTCAACGTCTAATGAACAAGGTCCTCGGATTTCTGCGTAACACTGTAGCATTGTGTTACATGGACGACTTGCTGATTCCAACCAAGGACTGGGAAGACTTGCTGGTTCGGCTTAAACAAGTACTGGATGCTCTGCGAGCTGCTAGTCAAACCCTGAAGCTATCCAATTGTGTGTTTGAAAGTGCCGAACTCAACTACTTAGGTTTCAAGATTGTGAAAGGCTACCTGCCGCCAGGTGAAGTGAAGCAACAAGCCATATTGGACGCTAGCACGCCAACTGAGGTTCACATTGCCAAGAGATATCTGGGCCTGACATGAGTTTTCAGGTGGTTCATCTCCCACTATGCCTTGAAGGCAGAACCGCTTACTTCTCTGACCAAGAAAGACGCAAAGTTTACATGGGGTGTGGAGCAACAGGAAGCTTTCGACCAGCTCTGAAGAGAACTGACTGAGCCACCGGTTCTGAAGTTGTACGACCCTTCGGCTCCAACCGAACTCCACACGGACGCAAGCAAACATGAACTTGCGGTAATGATCCTTCAACAAGATGAGTCAGGACACTGGCACTTGGTGTTTTGTGTCAGTAAGCGCACCACTGAGGCTGAAAAGAATTACCATGCTGATGGCAATAGTCTGGAGTATGGCAATACTTAGTCAATTCCTCCTAGGCATTCCGTTCACGCTGGTAACAGATTGCGAAGCAATTGTGGATCTGAATGCGCATAAGACTCTTAAACCACAGATAGCAAGGCGGTTCGACTTAGTTCAAGAGTATGACTTCGAGGTGAAGCACCGAGCAGGTGAGAAAATGGCACATGTGGACAATTTGAGTCGTGAGCACGTAGGAGCGCCGGAGGACACGCTTGATGAGGTTGTCGATACAAAGATTGAAGTGTGCCTTGCCTAGAATTTAGAGGACCAAGTTGTGATCATCCAGCGATCTGATGCGGACTTGGCTAACCTCGCACGAATTCTCGAGAAGGCCAATCAAGGAAAGGCTGTTTTACGTGGAAGAAGACGGACTTCTTTTCGTGATGCCCAAGAGCATGCGTAAAACACTGTGTGTCAAGTTTCACGACTTATAGGGACACTTTAGTACAGACCAGTGACGAAAATCAAGAACTTTATTGGTTTCCTCGGATGAAGCTCTACGTGGACCCGCACATCCATAGGTGTTTCGAGTGTCTGCTCACAAAGATTCCAGGAGGGAACAAACCTGGAGAGAGAGAGAGAGAGAGAGAAATCACTTTATTCTGCGATTAAAAAAAAAGCATCGACGCCCTCAGTCCAGGGCGTCACAAACCTGGAGTTCTGCACTCGATACCACCTGGGAAGAGACCATTTCAACTTGTACACGTGAAACCATGTTGGTCCGTTTTGTGAGAAGTTCCAAGAAAAACCACTGAGGCTGAAAAGAATTACCATGCTGAGGCTGGTGGACAATCTGACCAAGGTTTTGTGCTCCTCTACCCCGTGCGAGAAACCTCAGCGAAAAATGCACTGCGGTGAATGCAGAGTTTTGTAACCGAGTTTGGACTACCGGAGCGCATTATCTCAGATCGTGGTTCCTGTGTCACGTCCCACGGCTCGAAGCCTTCTGTCAGGAAAATAGTGTGGATCACACACTGAACTCGGCTCACCATCCAAGGGCTAACGGTCAGGTGGGACGTGTGAATCGAACTCTGGTACCGTGTATTATGCCTACAATCAAGGACCCGACTCAAAGGACTGTGATTACAACCTGAAGGAGGTAGGGAGCTACCTAAACCACTGCATACAATGCCTCTAGAATAGTTCATTGTTGGGCTAGTTGGTTTTCCTTAACTAAACAAGTAACTTAGCGCAATAAAAAACACGGACACACTGATAGGGAAACAAAGACAAGTTGCTACACACACACACACACACACACACACACACACACACACACACACACACACACACACACACACACACACACACACACACACACACACACACACACACACACACACACACACACACACACACACACACACACACACACACACACACACACACACACACACACACACACACACACACACACACACACACACACACACACACACACACACACACACACACACACACACACACACACACACACACACACACACACACACACACACACACACACACACACACACACACACACACACACACACACACACACACACACACACACACACACACACACACACACACACACACACACACACACACACACACACACACACACACACACACACACACACACACACACACACACACACACACACACACACACACACACACACACACACACACACACACACACACACACACACACACACACACACACACACACACACACACACACACACACACACACACACACACACACACACACACACACACACACACACACACACACACACACACACACACACACACACACACACACACACACACACACACACACACACACACACACACACACACACACACACACACACACACACACACACACACACACACACACACACACACACACACACACACACACACACACACACACACACACACACACACACACACACACACACACACACACATATATATATATATATATATAAATATATATTGCCACCCAGCGTTTTGTGGAGAAGAGCACACGGGGAAGACGAGAAAGCAGAGGATCCGACTGGATGGTTTTGAGCTAGGACCAAACCACCTGTCATGTTGTTCCCTTGTCGTCCCTAAAGCACTGCACGGGCCGATTTCTTCAGCCCGGGCCCGGCCCGGGCCCGTTTTTTACGTTGGGCGCCCGCCGAGCCCGATCAAAACTTTTATGGCGAGACCCGGGCCCGGCCCGGCCCGGAAATAATCTACGTTACCCGCCCGGCCCGCCATCCCCTATACCTTAGGCCCGAGCCCGGCCTGAGCCCGACTCGAAACCGGCCCGAACCCGGCCCGAGACCGAAAAATAATGTTTTTCAGAGTTGAGACGCCCGAGAATAACTCGCTGCACGTTACATGCACACCACCAGAAAGCCCGAGCCCGGCCCGGACCCGCGTCAAAAAACCCGAGCCCGGCCCGGGCCCGGGTCAAAAAGCACACGCCGTGCCCGAGCCCGGCCCGAGCCCGTGAAAAAACTGTTCTACCCGCCCGACCCGGCCCACGGGCCGGGCCGGGCCCGGGCTTTCGGGTAAGCCTGAGCCCGTGCAGTGCTCTAGTCGTCCCACCGCGTGACAATATATACCCAAGACTGGATATATTACACAAAGTTAACCCTTGCCGCCCGGAAAATAGGAAGTTAAAAGAAGTGAATAGAAGACAGGAAAGATGGAAAAGTGAAAAGGAAAGACGAATATGGGAAAGACAGGAAAAGGCGACTAACAATTTCCCCTGGGTGGTTCAGCCCGGGGGGCGCCGTCTACGTGAAGCAGAGGCCAAAGGAGTGTGTTGCTTCTGCCGAGGGGCCAGAAAGGTCCAAACACCCGGCTTCGGGTCAACTCCCAGGATCTGAAAGCATCGATCCTTCTGGAAGCATTGACTCGATGCCACACCGGCACAAGAGGTAGTGTGTGAAGTACGGCTTAGGCCGTACGACATGCACAATTTCGGGGCCGAAGCTGTGGACACTAAGACAAGGCGCCGTCCGGAAATACCTCTTAAGTAACGTCACTGACACGTTTCAGAACCTTGTACGGTCCGAAATAGCGGCTTAAAAGTTTTTCAGACAAGCCGGGACATCGAATAGGGGTTCACACCCAGACTCCGTCGCCGGGGCGGTAGGCAACGTCTCGACGGTGGAGGCTGTAACGTCGTGCATCGGCACCTTGTTGGTAACTGATGTTTACGCGAGCCAGTTGGCGGGCTTCTTCGGCGTACTGAGTGTAGTGCTCGGCGTCTGGAGCAATGTCATCGGTTGTGTCGCACGGAAGCATAGCGTCGAGCATGGTTTGCACGTTGCGTCCCTAAACAAGACGGAAAGGTGAAAATCGCGTTGTTTCCTGTATTGCCGTATTGTAGGCAAACGTGATGTACGGAACAATCTCGGCACAAGTTTTATGCTACACGTCTACCTACATTGACAGCATGTCTGCAATTGTTTTGTTTAACCTCTCCGTCAGTCCATTCATTTTTGGATGGTAGGCTGTTGTTTTTCGATGACTCATGCAGCTCAGTCTGAAAATGTCCTCCGTCATGAGTGCTGTAAAGGACGTGCCCCTGTCCGTGATCACACACGACGGGGCGCCATGCCGCAAGACGATGTGGTGTACGAAAAACTTTGCGACTTCGGATCAAGAAATCGCTCACAAATTCCCCGAGAATGACCAGGATCTGATTGACACCCTAAAAACCAGATACCTGGGTAGCGACCACATACGACACTGCCTCCTAAAATACGAAGGGGAACCAAAACCAGAACTGGATGCTCCGATCACGGAGGAAGAGGTGTATGCCGCGGCACGAGCCTCACAGCGCAGCACTGATCCCGGTGCTGACAAAATCACCAATGCCATGATTAGAAACCTGAGCCCGATGCACATCCTGGACTTGACCGAATACCTAAACGAGAAACTTTGGAGCAAAGGCCACGTACCGAACGAGTGTAAACACGCGGAAATCGTGACGATTCCCAAACCCGGCAAGATGCCCGCGATCAACGCCCTGCGTCCCATCTTGCTGACTTCATGCCTCGGCAACTTATACGAGAGGGTCATCGGATCCCGCCTCCAACACTACATAGAGGACAGTGACCTCTTCCCGCACACCATGCTTGGCTTCAGGCCAGGACTTTCTGCGCAAGATGCTTTCCTAAGCCTCAGGGAAGAAGTTCTCAAGGGCATCCCGAAGGGAGAACACCTCCTGCTCGCACTCGACCTGAAAGGGGCCTTCGATAACATCTCTCACGAGGCCATTCTCAAGGGACTGAACGACATCAGCTGCGGAGAGCGCATCTTTAATTACGTCAAATCGTTCCTGACGGGCCGGACGGCAACCATCGGAATAGGCCAGACTCGATCGGATAAGATCGACGTACCGAACAAAGGAACGCCGCAGGGGGTGATAGTCTCCCCGATTCTCTTCAACGTCGCGATGCTAGCGCTGACCAAAGAGCTGCGGAAGATCCAGGACCAAGGCCCTATACACAGACGAGATCACGCTCTGGGCCCCCAAGGGCTCCCTCGCGCGAAAAGAGGCGACCCTTCAAGAGGCCGCGACGGCCATGGAGAGATTTGCGGCAGCGAGCGGGATGCGTTGCGCGCCCGAGAAGCCCGAGGTGACCCGGGTGCATGGAGGAGGAATGTACAAGTCCCCCGGCCCTATCGAACTCTATCTAGAGGGCCACAAGATCAAGGAAAGCAATAAGACTAGGATTCTGTTATTTTTTGGATCCAAAGCAACCTGAAAGCCTCCCACACCATCCAAACCCTAAGGTCCACCACCATCCGGATCTCGCGGATTATCTAACGAATCACAAGAAGCCGCAAGGGAATGCTAGAAGGGGACACGCTCCGCCTCGTCCAGGCTCTGGTGATCAGCAGAGTAACGTATAGCATGCCGTATCACTATCGCTCGCTAAACAAACGCGACCAAGAACAAGTCGATGCCATCATCAGAGGCGCGTACAAAACGGCCCTGGGTCTCCCTTTTACCACCTCAAACGAGAAGTTAGCGGCTCTCGGGTTCCACAACACCATCGCTGAGTTGTCGGACGCGGTAATGGCTTCGCAAAAAGCCAGACTACAGAACACGGCGGTGGGTAGAGCCATCCTCCACCGGACCGGAACGGCAACGGAGCTTCGTGCCCTCGATGGGCAACGAGCACTCCCGCCCGAGGTCAGAAGCAAGATCAAGGCGAACCCCATACCAAAGCACATGAGTCATGAACTACGCGAAGGACGACGCAAGGCTCGCGTCGACAGACAGCGCCGACAATTCAAGAGTGACCCGTACGTAACGTAAGTGGACGTGCCGGCGCATCCTGCAGGGGGCATCTTCGTGGTAGCTGCCGTGAACGGGAGCGACAACTCCTTGACCCTTTCGAGCTGCGTCAGGGCAGAGACCTCAGCTACGGCTGAGACCATAGCCGCGGCGCTAGTGATAAAACAACATGACAGGGCGGGCAGGGAAGTTCATGTCGTTACCGACTAGCAACAGGCCTGCCGTAACTTTACGAACGGACGAACACCGCTGCTGGCGGCTCAGATTCTAGGCCCGAGGCAGCAAGAATCCCATCAAATCACATGGACGCCGGGTCACGTGGGACTGGAGGGGAACGAAAGGGCGAACGCCTTAGCTCGAGCGCTAATCAATCGAGCGGGGCAAAACCAATCGTCTCATGAATTCCCACCCTTTAACTTCGTGCCCCTGCCATCCAATTACTGTGACCGACTCGAGATACAGCGACTCAACCGCAGGATTTATCGTCCCCCTCACAAAAAGCTCAGCACTGATGAGGCAGTAGCTCTCAGGCTTATCCAAACAAACACATTTCCAAACCTGCACAAGTACAGCAAAATATACCCACGAACATATCGCGGCATCTGCCCCTGGTGCGGCGCTACACGCCCTACACTTTTTCACATCTCGTGGGGGCGCGGGGGCAAACCACAACACTTAAAGACGCCTAGTACGTCATTTGAGCGGTGGGAGGTACAGCTGACCGGCGATACCCTGGCGAGACAGGAAGCTCTCGTCCAGCAAGTACGTCGAGCAGCCATGGCCACTCGAGTACTGGAAGGAGGACACCACCCACTCGCCCTCAAGATCAACGACCTATATGATTCAAATAAATGTTTTCCTCTCTCTCTTGCGACTTCGGAAGCCGTGCCGCGGGACAGTGCTTTTGTCTCGGCTTAACGAGTGAGGTAATCCTTTGCAACGCAATCCATTTATTTCCAGCGGAGGACAAAGAAAAATGTCCTAGAAGGTCCATTCCCACGAGGTCGAACGGGGTCCTAGGTGGTGAAATTGGTTGAAGTAGGCCCGCAGGTGTCACAGGTGGTGTGTTGCGGCGCTGACACTCGCGGCAAGCTCTCACAGCGGTGTACGCTACACGAAAGTCGTGGCCAGTAGTGCTGCTGTCGCACACGCGCGAGAGTCCGCGAATAGCCCAAGTGTCCTGACGTGCGTTCGTCGTGGCATGCAAAGAGGATGTCGTCACTCATCCGTCAGTAGGCACAACAAGGAGAAAGGCTTTGTCACTGCCACAGGCATATTTATTGTACAGGATGTCCCTTCTGAGACAAAAGGTGGATATCTTGCGAGCAATATGCCGAGAAATTTCAGATTCCCGGCCTTCCAGGTAGTCGATAAGAGGCTGTAATTCTTTGTCCGCTCGCTGCCTGGACATGAAGTCAAAATCAGAAATGGCCCCGAGGAAACCATCGTCATCCTCAGAGCTCAGAGCAATATGTCCCACAGGTGCGCGGGAAAGCGCATCGGCGTCTTCGTGTTTGCGCCCGGACCTGTACACAATAGTGATGTCAAACTCCTGCAAGCGCAAACTCCACCGAGCAAGACGGGCAGACGGATCTCTGAGATTTGCCAGCCAGCACAGCGAGTGATGATCAGTCACCACTTTGAAGGGATGGCCGTAGAGGTAAGGTCGAAATTTGGTCGTCGCCCACACGACTGCCAGGCATTCTTCCTCTGAAGTAGAGTAGTTGGCCTCGGCTCGAGAGAGAGTACGACTGGCGTAAGCTATGACGTGTGCAACATGGCCATGTTGTTGGACAAGGACAGCCCCTAGTCCGACTTTGCTAGCATCTGTGTGGACCTCTGCATCTGCCTACACATCAAAATGGGCAAGTACAGGTGCTGTCTGCATGCGCTGTCATAGCTCTGGGAAGCTGTCTCTTGCTCTGTGGTCCAGACAAAAGGTACATCGTCTCGGGTAAGTCGCGTGAGCGGTTCGGCTATCTTGGCGAAGTTGGCATAAATCGACGATAGTAAGCGCACAAGCCAAGGAAACGTCGCACTGCTCTTGTGTCTGATGGAATAGGAAAAGCGGCGACGGCTGCAGTTTTGTCTGGGTCGGGGAGACTCCATCTGCACTCACGACATGTCCAAGGGTTTGCAGCTCTTCATAGCAGAAATGACATTTTTGACGTTTCAGCGTGAGTGCAGCGGAACGAGTCGCTTCCAGCACCGTTTTTAGGAGCTTTAGGTGTTCTTCGAAGGTGTCAGCGAACATGACTACATCATCGAGGTAAATAAGGCAGCTTTGCCATTTCAAGCCCACAAGAACGGTATCCATCATCCCCTGGAAAGTGGCCGGAGCAGAACAGAGGCCGAAAGGAAGAACTCGGAATTCATAAAGGCCGTCTGGGGTTACAAAACGCCGTCTTTTCTCGGTCTCGCTCATCAACCTCAATCTGCCAATAGCCACTTTTGTTATCAATCGATGAAAAGTACTTTCGCGCGCCGCAACCTGTCGAGAGTCGTCAACCCGAGGGATCGGGTAAACATCTTTTTTTTGATGTTGTTTAGCTTCCTGTAATAAACGAAGAAGCGTAGTGTTCCATCCTTCTTCTTCACTGTTCCACTGGCGATGACCACGGGCTGCTGGATGGTTGAATGACTCCATCGTCGAGCATCTCCTTTACTTGCGTCTGAATCGCCTCGCGATCTTTAGCAGAGACACGGTAGGGATGTTGTCGGATAGGGCGAGCATCATCCTCGGTAATTATTCGGTGCTTGGTGAGGGGTGTTTGGCGGACTTTAGACGAAGAGGCGAAGCAAGACTGAAATTCCTTTAAAAAGTCGTGAAGTGCAGCTTTCCTCTCATCCGAGAGCTTCGAATTGACGTCGATGCGGTCAAGAAAATTGTCATCACCATTAATTTCCTTGGATGCGAAGCACTCTGCGACGTCGGTGACAGGATCTACACAGGCGACGGTAGTTCCGCAGAAAAGATGTCGATGTTCGTAGTTGAAATTTGTGAGGAGTATTTGCGACCACCCGTCACGAACATGAACCAGGCTTCGGGCAGCGCATACACCTTGAAGCAGGAAAAGAGAGACGTTGTTTTCGGCGACCATGTCCCCGTCTCGGAGGGTCTCACATGTGACTTTTACTGGAACAGTCGCTCGTGGTGGCAATGTCACGCTCTCGTTAGCAACACGCAGCGAAGGTTTACGACACCTCTCGGCGTCTTGCTCTGTGGAACGTAGTGTCGAGAAGGTCACGCTGCGCTCACGAAGACTTATAATTGCACCGTACTCGCGACGAAAGTCCATACCGAGGATGAGTTGACGCGAACACTCTTGGAGGACGAGGTAGATGACTCTAAACGTCGACGCACGAATTTTAACTCTTGCAGTGCAGCGGCCCAGCGGAATAACAACGTGACCTCCAGCTGTGCGAATGCGCGTTCCATTCCAAGGGGTCATAACTTTCTTAAGAATCGTTGCCAATTTCCCGCTAATAATTGAATCATCTGCACTTGTGTCCACCAATGCGCTGACCTTGTAGACCGTCTATCAGCACAGGAATGTCCAGCGAGACTCGGTCACCAAGTTCAGATGGGGTAACCGGCGATTATTTGCCACTGCACTCACACGGGGATGTGACCGATGTGTTGTCTTCCTCAAGCGTAGAACTTGCCGTTTTCAGTGAATCTGCGACATTCCGTACAAGCGTCGATGAGAGGTCTTGCCCACTTTGAGTTCCAGCGACCTCGCCCCCGAAGGCCGCTGCCTTCAGTTTTCCCGACGGGGGCTTGGCGAGCGGCCCTGTGCCGTCACCCCGAAACGTGGACGAATGGTTGAGGGGCGCCTCGGAGACGGTGACCGCGAGTGACGTCGTGTGAAAGGTACCAGTTGCTGGGCCAGATACTCATCAATTTCTCTTGGCCTCTGGCCAACCTGAGGACGAGGCGAGTTGATGGAGAAACCGTGCAGCCCAAATTGTCGATACGGACACTCGCGGTAGACGTGACCGGCCTCACCGCAATGGTAGCAGAGGGGTCGTCTGTTTGACGTACGCCAGAGATCAGACTTCCGCAGGGGTGCACGGCGACCGTCGACTTCCAAGCCAGCGTGCGCAGCTTGAATTGAGCTTGGCGGCGTCGTCTGAATTGAGATTGCGGGCGAGAAACAGGCATGGAGTTTCTCAAGCAGTCCGCATATGTACGGGGCTGAATATCTGCGAACATGGGGGCCGGTGCCGCAGCAGTGAGCACCACGTTGGGCATCTGTGGGTATCGGTGGCTGTGCAGTGCTTGCTCAACCTCATCGCGGATAACACTGGCGATGGAGCCAACCATTCGCCGTCTCGCTCCATACAGCTTCTCCATTTCTTCGCGGATGACAGAGCGAACAATTTAGCGAACCCATTCGGTGCTACTGCTCCCGAAGGTGGCCAACAATTCGGTAGCTGACGTGGCACTATATCTATATAAATAAATAAATAAATAAATAAATAAATAAATAATAAATAAATAAATAAATAAATAAATAAATAAATAAATAAATTGCCACCAGCATACCGAGAACGAAAAGAAGCCCGCCGCATCATACTGTGTTCCAAAGAACCGCCACTACACAAGCGTCAGGCAAGGCCCACGCCACGTGCTGACAAACCATCGGCGGCTTGTGCTCGAGAATCGGAGGAATAGCACGTGACAGACGGCGACGAAGAAGAGAACGACGTTCTAAGAAGCGACGCTCGAAGGACCTTTGATTTAGGGTTCAGTCTCTTGAGTTAACGGGCACAGGTTCACCCTGAATAATCCAGTTTTTCTTAGAATCTGTTGTCGTAACTGTTGATATATATATATATATATATATATATATATATATATATATATATATATATATATATAGATTCTCTTGTCACGCAGGCGCGTACTGAACAGTAAGAACGGGCACATGTGCATGAAAGGCGTTTGCGGATGAAGTAAAATTCAGCATCAAGGAATGAAATAGACGGCTCACTTATACACCGATCTCTGTGCTTCTTGATAAAGAAGGCCTCCAGTGTAAGTCGAGAAGAGGCATTGCCACTTCTGCGCAGAATGTTAGTCTCATAAAATCGAGCGTCACACCCACACGCGGTACTCACACGCGAACATGGGCCACCAAATGCACGCCCTTATCCTCATTTTTGGTTATTTTTTGCGCATGTTCCTTTAAGGGGTCATTCATACAACGTTCGGTTTGGCCGATATAAAACTGCCCACAATGGTGCAAGGGATGGCATAGATAACCCCTCTGGAGCACTTAACAAAGGGCTTCTCATGCCTAGTGCTGCAGCCCCACCGGTTCTCACAGCAAACTCGAGAGCACAGCTTCAAAAGCTTGTTGGGCGCAGAAAAAATAAGAGGTATACAATGACGGTTCGCAATCTTTTTAAGGTGGTGTGGCACTTTGTGTACATAGGGTATTACCTCCAGCCTCAACATCGGTCGTTTGACCTCTGCTCTTGCCCTTCGTGCTCCAAGCTTTACTTCTTGCAGCGGAGATTCGGCTACAGCGTGCCTTGAAGCAATTACTGCATTTTGATTGGCATGTGACCGTGTGTGGGTGTGACGCTCGATTTTATGAGACTACCATTCTGGGCAAGAGTGGCAATGCCTCTTCTCGACTTGCACTGGAGGCCTTCTTTATCAAGAAGAACAGAGATCGGTGTATAAGTGAGCCGTCTATTTCATTACTTGATGCTGAATTTAACTTCTTGCGCAACCGTCTTTGATGTACGCGTGCCCGTTCTTATTCGGTATGCGCATGCGTGACAAGAGGATATATATATATATATATATATATATATGTACAATCCTTCCCTTCCATAAAACAGTTTTGAGTAGCGCTTGTCTTTGTCTCCTTTTCTTGTGTCCATGTTTTTTTTTTGCGCTAAGTTACTTGTTCAGTCATACAATGCCTCAACCGGCATATATAGTCCTTTGATGCTTCTGCATGGATATCAACCAAGGACGCAGGATGGTGTCCTCCGATGGCTAAACACGGAGAATAACGAGTGGGTGTGTCCGGAGCAACTTCACGAGACGGCTCAAAGGGATTGAGCCAGCAAGAAACGTGGAAGCATCCCTTCAGAGCGGACAGGCTGAGCGTTGGAGACATGCGCTGCGTTCCAGAGCACACCAGCGCCCCAACAAAAACCCAGAAGAAGTTCAGAGGTCCACTGACAGAAATACTCCCAGTGAACAGCTACAGAGCGACTGAGATGAACGGAAAGAAAAGGGTCTACTCGACTACCGCCCACATCAGCCAACTGAAGAGATGGGGTGGAAGATGCCAAGAACTGTCCGACCAATCAAGCACCGACGAGGAGGACAGCGTGTCGAGAAGTAGCACACGTGTGTCCAAAAGACTTTTGTATCTTCGGGACTATGCCGTATGAACTGAGGACAGTTCACTGTCAGGAATGGCCGAGTGTTAGCGGAATCGGAAGGAAAGGCTGACAACAGAGCGGGAGATGGCGGCCCGCGATGGAAGGCAGTCGTCACACTCGTTGTGAACTCCTTTCTTATATTTATCAGTTAAAGAGCACGGTTCTTTAAAATCTGTATGTCTGCGAAGAAATTCCTAACACTTGTCACTGCCCCGCTTCAAAGGAGATGTCGATAAGTCATCATCATCATCAGCATCATGAATGCGTGAGAGAGGAACCTGGCTGCACACGTAACGCTTTGGCGGTGGCAATATGGCACATCGCTACGTTGCTTCAATGCTCCTATAACATCGACAGTCAGCGTGGAATAGGTCGTGCCACCGTTTTTATTTTATTTTTTTTTCCTGTGGAGGGGAAAAAATGTAGCGTTCCGGTTCACTACAACTTCGTGAAAAAATAACGTTTTTATGTTTGGTTCAGTTCTGCTTCGATAACCTGAAGAAAAAAAGACTTTTAGAACGGCCTGCTTATTTGCCAATTTCTCTTAGTGGGTAAACGCCATCACTTGGAAAGAAGAAAACGTGCTCTGCCGGTGCTGCGACTAGACCCAAGCTCAGTAAAGCACCCTCCGCTCAACGCCGATAAAATGTGAGCTTGTATGTTCACTTTATTTGCCCAAACTTCTTGCCGACACCCTTTATTGCAAATAAGTAGGAACTAAGAATTGGGGCCGATAGTGTTGGTTTGTTGGTGACGCTTGACTTTGGCATGGCCCGACTTAGAAAAAAAGCCCGCTGGTTCTTCTTGTTACCCTGGATAGATCTCGGAGAACATTTCGAGGAATATTATGGAGGAATTGTCGCAGGGAACACAGCTGCAGAACGGTTGACAGTCAAAGCGGGAACTGCACAAGTAGCAACCTTATTGTGTCACATTTGTCCCCCAGATCTCAGTGCCCCCAGATTCTAGCACCATGGTCTGTGAAGTAGAGTGAAGCAAAAAATGGTTCGCACGAAAACCAAATGTTGCGCTATGCTCTGTGCGTCCTCAAGCCGTTCTTTAAGGGCGTTCCGGCACCTTTCAGCGTGTCTCTTTTTCGCCACGGGGACACTCCCGGCCACTTATTTCTCCCGTACACCCTTCTACTGGCAAGCCACTTACAAGACTGATCGGTGACAACCGAAAGACCACCGGCAAAACCGCACTGCACCTGTCCTCTGTGCCTCCAAGATATAGTTCCCTAGGAATGGCGATATTTTCAACCATGGAGATATATCTCACACTGCGGTGTTATTTCTTGTAAGTGACAAAATAAATAATGCAATTTTAGATGCACGAAGTTTGCGGTTATATAAACTGTTTGCCGCCGAATTCCGAAAATGCAGAATAGGCATGACATTTCCGTTAAATAAAAGTAGTCTTTAGCGTGTATTAATTTATGCAGTGGTTTGAATTTGTAGTGAAGTGCGCCGGAGATATCGCTTAGTTGTGTTTTAACTTAATCGTTTTTACGAGCTCGCTGACACGGGTTCAATTCTCCTGCCAACCTTCCCCTATGTTCTACCACTATGATAACTGCGAAGGACGCAAAGGAGGTGAGATCCGATTGCTACTTTGTGGGAAGCTCGACATCGGCGCCGCCAACACCGCCGCGGTGTTTCGAGGTTGAGGTACCAGAGCGGGAACGTAATTAGCGGAATGCAATTCGTCTTTAATTGCATTGGCAGACTTACGCGCGAGAAGATGAAGACGTCACTGTCTTCCAGGCCACCATCTTTCAGGTCAAATCGGACGCCAACGCGACTCAAGGTATTTTTTAAAATTTATACAGACATCGTACAAGGGTGAGTAGTTGTACAAAGCAGAAGGCACAATTTCACACAGGTCATACAGATGTATACAAAGGCATCACATTTGTCACTGTAATTATAAGCACTGTGAAATAGGCCAGGTTAATACCACGCGTATAGGGCACAGGGTACTACAAAAAAAAAAAAAAAAAAAGGCACGAGTACAAAAGTCAGAGTAACGCAAAACAAAAGACAGTCGATGATAAGAACAATAAGCGTCGGCAGTGTTGCCAGGTTTGGCTATATATAGCCAAATTGGGCTACCGGAAAGAAATTTTGGCGTTTACTTGGAGGAGTTGGCTATGTGTCTATGATTGGGCTACTTAAAATCTGCGACTTTGCTTTGTTTGGGCTAAGAATGGTGCCGTAATCCACGCTCCAGAGGTGGCTCTGATCGGGTAGAAGCAAATCTCGAAGGCCATGTTTTGTTGGCTGAGCCAGCCGGGGCGTGGCTGTGCGCATGTGCGTGCACGAAATGACCCCCCTCCCGCCTTCCCTTCCCTCTTTGCGCCGTTGTCTGAGCCGGTGGCTTTGATCTTTGATGCACTTAAACTTACACCCTGCTTGACCGTTAGGCACCTGATCCCCGGGCATCGGGATGAACGTGGGAGTAGCGGGTTTTTCACAGTATATACACTGTACTAACATGGCTATGCTCAGGAATGGAGATCAATAACATAGGGTCGTGGACGTCGGGTGATCGTGGCGCCGACATGAAAGAAGGGAAGCACGGGTGGATGACAAGCTCCAGTGTGTTCATGGCCATGTCTAACGGGTGAAGTATCACGTCGGGCACAGCTTTCGACCTACTCCACGTATCTCGCGCGAAGCTTTACTGCCATTTTCCTTTTCCTGCTAGATCAATTTTTCTTCGCGCTTACATTCGAGATTCATTTCGATAGGTTGGACGTATGATTGGATCCTCCTCAGAGAGGAGAATCCAAACGTGGGGAAGTGGGCCAAGTATGCGAGACCATATAAAAAAGAATGGGAGCAAGACCCCGAGCCAAAGGTGGGTTCTGGTGCATTTACTTCTTGGTGGTTTGCCTGTAACATCACGGATGCCGATACTCATTCTGCTAATATCGAAACAAGTTTGCCACTATGACATCAGTGCACCACGTCACATGAACTTCACCCACCGTGTTAGCTTAGCTTTTGAGGTGTCGTGCTGCCGGCTCGAGGACGCGGGTTTGATTCCCAGCCACGGCGGCCGTATTTCGATCAGAAATGCAGGTGTACATTAAAGAAGCCGAGGTGGCCAAAATTAAATCTGGAGTCCCCCACTGCGTCATGCCTCCCAATCATATCTTTGTGCGCCGTCGCGGCTTTTGCCATTTCGAGCGAGTTGGTTCGAGACGTGCTCTTCGCCGAAAACGACTGCGCGCTTCTTACACTAGTGTGCCGGTTTGCGTAGTAATCTATTAAAGCTCTGCTTACACCGATTCAGACAGTGAGTGGCATCTGTTGCCTGTCCCTTTTCTTAAAGCATGTTATTGGCGTGCTAGAGACCTAAGATGGCGGCCAGGTTGATTTAAATGGACACTATATAGGTAGTGTGTGTCCCAGCTAATCCGGGCCAAGCTAATCGAAAAAAAAAACGAGAAAACAAGATAGGACGATGAGACAAATAACGCGAGATATCATAGCGCGAAATACTTCTTTTACCTCATCAAAAAAGTAGCCGTGAACACGTCGCCGTCGCTGATCGCTGGTCAGCTGAACTTCTACGCCATAGGCAGAAATGACGTGAGAGATCGATGACGCTGAACATTATTTTGCGTTCACGACAGCTAAAAGGCAGAGTTCGTAGTTAATATTACTGTAAATAACTAAAAATAACAACTTAGTACTATCTGTAATAAAATAAAAGCACTGATTTAGCCCTCTGCAGCGATTCGAAGGAACTTAAGAGCTTCCGGGGCCAACCAAAAAGTGTTCTGTGCAAGCATGATGTCGCTGTTGTTGTTGTCAAGGGCTGACCATCATGGCGGCACGGTAATTTTGTTACGACGGGCTGTGCAAAAAATATTGCCGTAGTCGAATGTGAAAATGTATACACAAATAAAACTGCAAATAAAAATGGCTATATTTGGCTACGAATTGTTTTGCACTTTTTTTCTATTTGGGTACATTTGGGCTACAATTTCTCTAGCTTTTGGCTACGCCGGCTCGTCGGACCTGGCAACACTGAGTGTCGGTAATAAAAACAATTTCACATGCGTTACAATATTATCTTCTGCAGAAGCCCGGAGCACAGCGGATGTGACGCGGTACCAATGTCCTGTGGCAAGCGATTGAACTCGTGTATTGTTCTAGGAAAAAATACCATTTAAAAGCATTCATACGGTAGTTATATTATTTAACTTTCATGATGAGGTCATAACGAGGTGAAATGTAGCTTGGACGTTTTATGTACACGTTTTTGTTGATCCCTGTTACACCATGAAAGATGTTGAAGAGGCACAGCTTAAGGTATGCACATATTTAGAATAGTTGAGACCATCTTAGCTCTCAGACAAGAACACTGGATCGTATCTTGAAGTCACGATTGTTCCGCAAAAAACGAGCTTTGTGTTTCTGCACGCATTCTAATTCCTCTGTAGTTGATTGTGCAAGTGCATTCAAGAACTGGGCGGACGTTTGACAGAGTTTCTTTCTGTACTAAAGGTGCATTGCAGAAGTTTCTTGGCAGAAAGATTAGTACTTAACTCACTTTCGCTATCAAATGCGCAACGTGGGCATTCTAAGGTGAAATGTTTAAGAACCGTTTCTAAATATTTGTGTTCAGTTAGACCAGAGAGATTCAAACCATCCATGCAATAGTCAGTAACCAATGGTCTGCTTTTATCAGTAAACCTAACGACATTGCATTTAGAGAAGCTTCGTGTTCCATTACAGCGTTGAGATCCTTTTGTAACTGTTCAGGATCAGTCATAGAACTAACCTCTCGATAAATGCAGCAATAATCAGTGTATATCTGGACACGGCTAGAAATAGGGACAACAAGGTCATTAATAAGAAAAAAAGTGGGCTCAAGACTGAGCCTTGTGGGTTCCAGATAGAACTGTCTCAAGTGAAAGAAAACCCATAATCTAGAACGATGTATTGCTTTCTGTTAGTGAGATAAGCTTCAAGCCACGCAAGTATGTCAGTAGGAATTGTGAGATTCGATATCTTTATTAAAAAGAGAACGTGGTCTACAGAGTCAAAGTGTTCTTAAAATGTAAAAAAAACAATCGATTTGACTACCAGAAATTAAAATCTAGTGGGCAATTTAGTCCTGTGTAATTAGTCCTGGGTAATTTCAATTATTGGGTTTCGCACGAGAGGCCGTTTCGAAAACTATTCTGTGCCTGACAAAAAAAGTTGTTAGCCAGAAGGTGGAGGTAAATTTGAGCAAATAATATGTCCAAAAATTTTGCAGGACCTACACGTTTCAGAAATATTTGGGTAGTTTGAGAAGCTTGCTTTGTTGCCGCTTTTGTGAATCAGAACTGCGTTGGCTGTTTTCCAGTCAAAAGGTAAGTCACCTTGACATAGAGATTTTCGGAATACAACTGAGAAGATGGGCTAATTAAAAGAGCACAGTTTTCAAACTAACTTTGAAAATATTGCCAGGGCCAGAAGCTGAACTTAGATTAATTGATTTTAAAATAGACGAGACACCTTGCTTTGACATTGTTATGTTGGCCATATCTCTGTCTCTATCTTTGTCTCTCTATCTGTCTGCACCATTTAGTGATGGCGAGAACACCGATTCGAAGTATCGACTGAAATATTCAGGTTTGGCTCTCTTATCCGTGGCAAAACTGGTACCGTCGATTACACCTGAAATGGTCACTACCGTTTTCTTATTTTTCTTGCCGTGTTTCCATACTACTTTTGGGGTTGTTTTAACCTATTCCTCTAGGGTTGCGCAAATACGCATCTTGCGCCTTGTGCATATATTTTGCGATTCTCTTTCCCAGTTTTTTCATATTATCGTACATGTCAGCATCTGGCGAATGACGGTGCTTTCGGTATAAGTGGTTCTTTCTATTGATATGGGCTCGAAGGTCTTTATTTAGTCAGGGTTTATGTTCTTGACGTCTCACTGGTAAAAATCGCGTGGAATGTAGGTTCGAGTTAAGGACAGCACTTTCGCTTTATAGACTTTGTAAAAGAAGTTCGCACCTGAAGACACGTCTAGTCATTGGAATTCCGAGTGGTATGCGTCAAGCTTGCGTGAAGTTGAAGCTCATAGTTCCATTTTCCCAATAAAAGACTGTGCGGGGTTCTGCAGTACGATGTCGTAGTACAGAACAGAACATGTTCGCAACAACGTCATAATCACTAATTCCTGGTACTGCAATCACGGACGAGACAAGGTTCTGGCTGTTGCAAAAGAACAAGTCCAAAATGTTTGCCCCAGTGCGGACTACTCTCGTAGGTGCAGTCACAGACTAGTGTTAATCGTGAGCGTTCATCGTTTCTTGGAGGGCACGCGCCTCACTGTCTCACTAAAGGTCTCACGGAAGCCCACGTAATTGTCAGACAGGTTGAAATCAACCGTGACTATTACGTGAGTTGCATCGGGGGTCAACAAAATGTCACTTAATTTGAAGAGCGGCAATGATGTACTGCCGCTCTGTAAAGTTGGCCTGTAAAGAGAGCCAACGCCAAAGTAGCTCAATTCTCCAACATAATCTTGCACCGCACGTCTCACACAAAGTGTTGTTACTGTTCATCTATATTTGTTGCTTTCTTCCTTCTTTTTTATAGCGAAGCTGTTAAGGGCTCACTCTTCGATGGTCGCGCCCGGCAATAGAAAAAAAAAGCTCATTGGCAGTATGCTGTATGTGCGAGTGAAAGCGCGCGAGGGAGAGGGACGATCGCTTTCACGGGGGGCGAACGCACGGCGGAGAGCAAACGCGGCTTATGTGCGAGTGAAAGCTCGCGAGGGTGCCAACAGGGTGAGGTTTGCCTCCGAGCTAGAAGAGCTAGGGTGAAGAGCGCGGTGGGCAAGCGCTCGGGAAGCCGCGTCAGCGGCCTCATTACCTCGTAAGCCCTGGTGGCCACGAGCCCCAATAATACGTTTCGGTGTTGGGTCAGTGGCAGCCCGTCTTAGAATTTGACTAGCTAAGGGGGAGATCTCCCCTGTCAAGTAATGATCACATACTTAACGGGAGTCCGTGATGATGATTCTCGAATACATGGCTTGCATCGACGTCACATCCGGTCGCCGTGAGATGCCTGTCGGCCATGCTGACGCACCACTGCCGGGCGACTGCTTGCTTACCGATGCCTCTGTCAGCTCGCATCGTGTTGATTCGCGACCACTCGCAGCTACAATATGGTTTTCTGCTCAGTCGTTGGCTGCTCCAACTCTAGCGACAGCTCCAGGCGAAAGAAGAAGCCTACTAACACGAACTTCTTCCGAATTCCGAGGATCGTCGTAGACAGGTGCGAGCGCTCTAAGACGCTCAGCACAAATCGGCGCACGTTGTGGCTGGCTCGCATTAATCCAGCCGATCTGGACCCCCAGAACCCCAATTTATGTGTGTGCGTAGGCGGAGCGAACTTCGTGACAGGTAAGAGGCTTGTGCCGTGAACTAAATGTTCGCGAAAACGTCGGAAGCAAGTACTACGCTCTGAAGAAGTGAATGTTTTTGATTCGCAGGGACGCCATCCGACTTTTTCGATAGCACGAACACAGACTGGGCCTCGTCGCTGCATCTCGGCTACAGCATTAGGCATGCAGATGCGAATCGCTACGAGCGCAGCGAGCTACGACGGCAGAGAAAAACGGGCGTATGCACACCAGATAACCTGGCCGCGAACAGAGCAGTGTAAAAGAACACGCATTGTTTATCTTCATTTCTGTATTTTTACAGTGGAAATCAGACTAATCGGGGCGGAATTTGAACCTCGTAGCGTTTGCTGACATGCTCGGTAAATTTTGCTACGCGGGCGTCTTTGAAATTTGGCCGTCATCTAAAAACGATTCCACCACATCCAGATGCACGATTTATTTTTCACTCCGCGTAAATGACAACAATGGCAGGTTATTTTTGAGAAACGTGCCAGAAAAGGTCCTTGAGCTTACCTCTCCGAGGAGAAGCACCTTTTCGTCTCATAAACGCATTGCAGACAGGCTTCTCGCCCACCCGCTGGTGAAATAGTTGTGTGCTTCCATTGATTTGAAAGCTTTCATTTCTTCCAACGTCACAAAGCTGGAAGAGTAAACTAGATAGTTTACGATATCCCCGTGGGTCACTTCAGGGAACACACTCACGTTGATCGTCGTGTCGACGCCCGGTCGCAGCGTGTACGGGTCCATACCGTCGCACATTTGCACCTTTTTTTCATAGCGTACGCGTGCCGATCCCACAAGTTCAGAGTAATAGCCTGCACTGAATGGCTCACTCCTCTGGGGAGGAGACATCGTTCCCGAAAGGATAAAAAACAATTCACAACGTATCGGGAGCGGTCAGGCGTCACAGCCAAGGAACTTGTCGGTACGGACCGCACGGACGGACAGCTGCCAAACGAAGAATGGGTCGCCAGCATGGACGCTGGCGCTTGATTGAGGCGGAAGTGACGTCACGTGCAAGCCAATTGGGGTCCGCGACAGCAAGTGCTATCGCTACTTCCTCAGCTCACGCTGAATTTTGAGCTCGGAAGGAGAGCCCATCAACGTGCTTTTCCCGGTGAACGACGGCGGCCGTGTAAAATCCCGTGGGCGATGGCCCGGCTACGTCCACATAGTTCCCCACCAGGTCGGGAACCGTGTTGTCTCTCAAGCGCCCGAGCCCGCGCATGTCGTCTGCTTTCGTGCATGTCGGTGTCCATGTTACGAGGGAGCGGAGAGACCGAGAGCATATGGCGCCACAGTTCTGGAATACGCTCCGCCTCCTTTGGAGTGCAAGCGTGTTGGGTGTGTAAGCGGTTGAGCAGGCGGCGGCCGGGGGCTGTCTGCATGAGTTGCGTGTATTGGTTCACGAGGTGGGCCTCCCGCAACTCCTGGTAGGAGTTGAGCACCCCCAACACAATGAGTTTTGCGTTAGAGGTAGTCACCGGGAGATCCAGGGCTCGCTTGGTTGCTTTGCGGATGATGACGTCTATTCACTCGTATTCTTGCTTAGTAGTGCAAAGGTATGGCACGGCGTAGAGGATCCGGCTAGTCACGAAGGCATGGGCTAGCCGAAGAGCATCCCTGCCTCGCAGACCGCCCCGCTTGTTGGAAACACGGTGGATCACGCGCCATACCTGTTCGCGTACTCCATTGAGTTTCGCAATATTGGTGTCCGGCCTGAGTCTGTGATGAATGAACATGCCCAGAATCCAGAGCTCATTCACCTCTTAAACGGGGTCTTTCCCTTCGAGGGGCAGGTTTAGTCACTTCTCGCCCAATATCGAACCGCAATGTCCGGACTGCGGAGAGGCGTATTGCTCATTAGCCGATATGCTCTGGCAATGTCCTGCGTTACGCGGCACAGAGTTCATCAACGAAGAGGACTGGGAGGAAGCCCTTAAAAGCGGCGACCTTTTGGTGCAACTTCGGGCTGTCCAGAGGGCCTGCGAGAGGGCGAAGGGCCACGGTCTTCCGGTCCCTGCGTGGGAGCGGCCCGCGACTGCTACCGACTTCCCCTGAAAGGGGGCGTTGCAACGCAGTTTCTCAGGACCTGAATAAAAGTTCTTTGTCTGTCTGTCTGTCTCTGATAGGACCTACCGACAGAGAGATGTGTATTGCTGACTTATCCTTTGGGTTCGCTCTGACATGCGGAAGCTCCGATTTGGCTGGAGCACATTGGAGACCACAGTCTATGGCATATGCCTCGGCTATGGAAGCGGCCCGCTGAAGATGGTGCTCCATTTCTCCAAGGCTCCCCTCGGTGGTCCAGATTGTAATGTCATCTGCATATACCGCATGCTGAATGCCTTCCACACGGGCCAATTGGCTTGGGAGGCGCATCATAGTTATGTTGAACAGGAGCGATGATAACACCGCTCCCTGAGGGGTACCCCTTGTTCCCATCGTGTAAGGGCCATATTCCTCGTCCTCGATCCGAAGAAGGGCCTGGCGCTTAGAGAAGAAATCTCTTACATATATGCGTAGGTCTTAGCGCCGCAATCGGTAGAATTCAAGTTAGCCAGGATGCTACCGTGTTTAACATTGTCGAAAGCCCCTTTCAGATCAAGGACAATTATGGCTTTGTCATTGCGTTGCATAGTTGTGGGTCGTATTACGTCCCTGTGCAGCTGGAGGAGGACGTCCTGTGCAGACATGTGCGTGCGAAACCCGAACATGGTAGCTGCAAAGAAGCCCCTGCCCTCCAGGTATGGAGAGAGGCGATCCCGTACCATTGTATCCATAAGCTTCCCCGCACGCGAAGTCAGTGATATGGGCCTCAGGTTGTCCGTATTAACGGCGTTACCTGCTTTGGGGATGAACGTTACAAGTGACGTTTTCCATTCGGGAGGGAGTGGACGCCCACCCCAGATTTGGTTCATGTATTCTAACAAATGGAGGTAGGCTGAGTCCGGGAGGTTCGCCAACAGTTTCACTGTTATGCGGTCCCGTCCCGGAGCCGTACCCCGTCGCATTTTAGCCAAGGCCGCCTTAAGGTCATGCAACTCAAAAGGGGCATCGAGTTGTTGAGTAAGCTTGCCAGAGTACGTGTACTCGGGCCCAGTCGGGTCCTCCGTACGACAGAGATATCTATCACACAGGGTGTCCGCAAGCTGCGCCGTTGTACCTTGGTACCCCTGCAGAGCCCGCCAAAGCTGCTTTTGTATCTCCCCTCTCGTTTGAGAGGGGTCGATGAGACTGCGAAAGAGACGCCATGTCCCCCTGGAGCTCATCTTATGAGCTGCAACGTCGCAGCCTGCTATCCAATTTGAATCTGAGAGCTGGGCAGCATATGCTGCAGCCTGCTCTATGAGTTGGGCTATGCGGGCGCGTACTTTGCGATTGGTTTCCTGCTTTTTCCACCGTTTAGTTAACTTCGGCGCGCCTCCCACAAGTGCAGGAGACGAGTGTCCACTGCGGGGATCTCTTCAGTGGTTTGTAGTTTAGTGACGTGTTGTTTCTGAATGCTGTCTCTGTGTTTAGCCCATTCCGCGTAGCCGCCAGAAAAGAGTACGGGAGGTATAGTCTGATTTCGGAATTTGTGGCAATCGGTCAGCTTGGCTTGACCCCATCTTTTACGCGCTGCTTCTGCCAGGAGTGTAACCCGTAGAAGGCAGTGATCGCTGCCTAGAGAATCGCCCAAGTTCTCCCAGGCGGTGTCCCCCGCATTTTTTTACGAGAGAAAGGTCCGGACACGTGTCACGGGTTACCGAGTTCCCCACTCGGGTGGGGTACGCCGGGTCCGCGAGCAACGTGAGGCGAAGAGTGGAAATGATCTCCGCCAGCTTACGCCTTCTGGCCTTCCTGAAGTAATAGCCCCAGTGAAGGCTGGGAGCATTGAAGTCTCCAACGATCACTAAAGGCTCTTTGACTGCCAATTTGATTGTGCGAAGGAAGATTTCACTAAACGTTACACGCGGTTTATGCGGGGGGCAGTATATGTTGAGGTTATGTATCGACGGGTCGCGGTGTCTGAGAGGCAGTACCCGGAACATTGTGTATTCTTGCTCGGTGATCAAGTCTAAGTCGACTTGAACCACGGTGTAAGCCTTATTCACCAGGATGCACGTCGGGGGGCCCCCCTGGAAGGTGCTGTAGCCTGAGAATTTAGCATCCATGTCAGGCTCCTGCAGGGCAAGGAGCGCCGGCATGTCACCGAGGGACTGCAGGTAGAGCTGGAGGTGCGACCGCCTTTCCCAAGCTCTAAAACATCCGCAGTTCCATTGGATGATCTCGAATTTTTCTAGATATTTAGCGTTCCTGTTCAGTCGGCTAGACATCTTGTATTTATTTTACGTAGTGGGGGACCGGCTCGGGCCGGGAGGAGGCGCAGTCGAAGTCAGGGGTTGCACTGGCCCACCGAGAGCAGGCCCTGAACCGCTTTCCTCGGCTGCCTGGCGAGAGGCTGTCTTGCGTTTGAGCAGCGGGGAGTCGCAACGAGCGGCACATTTAATTTGGGTGCTGACCCAGGGCTGCATGGCATTAAGGACGGGGTCAGAAACCTTAGCCACAATTTCCGGAAGGGTTTGCGTTAAGGCGGCCGTGAACATGTCCAGGAAGGATTCGCGGACTGCCGACATGGTTTGATTCGGGAGGGCTGCGACTCGCTCCTCCAGTTGCTCGGTTGTGCGCTCCAGGGCCTCGAGGCGGCCGATGTGACCGGCAGTAGAAACTGATCCAACTACCGTGTCCTCGGTCCGCCGCGAGACGCTAGTGAGGCAGGATTTTACGGATGATACGTCATCCCCGTCCTCTATCTCGGCTTCCTGTATTGTCTCGGATGGCCCGGCCTGCTTGGCCTCTAATTCATGAATTTTTCGCGCTATAATTTGGTTTTGGCGCCTGAGCTTCTCTACCTGCTGCTGTACGGCGGTTTCGGTAGGGGAGGGTCTGGAGACTGCCCCCCTCCAACTGCTCACCTTTGGTTCGACGGGTGCCAAGGGCGGGAAGTCCTTGGCCTTGAGGACCGGGGGCCTTGCCTGGATCCCGGACTTTACATTTGTAGGAGATCCAGTTTGGGCCTTCTTAGGTTCTGGTTTCTTGGGGCCGCCCTTGGGCGTAGGAACCTGTTTAGGCCCCGTCGCTGTCTTTGGCTAGGATCCGGGTGGGGAGGCCTGCTTGATGGGTTTCCGGAACCACCCGGCACAGCCGGGAGCTCCGTAAAGCTGGAGCTCCCGGCTGTGCCGGGTGGTTCCGGAAACCTATCAAGCCGGGCTCCCCACCCGGATCCCCACCCGGGCTCCCCACCCGGAAAAAAAGCCGGAGCTCCAGGCCCAGCTGGGAGCTCCGGTTGGGTGGCTGCCTCCGAAGAGGAGACAGCTTGGAGCACACTGGTGTTCGCGGGACCGTCAGGACTGGCATCAGGGACCTGGACCCCCAGCATCCGCAGCGCCTGGCCTGCGGTTGTGGGCAGGCATCGGCCCGATGGCCCACTGTGCCACAGAAGGGGCATGCAGGCACTGTATTCTTATGCAGGTGAACAGGGAGCCGTTCGTAGCTGCATAACACCGTCCGTGGCACCTTGGTCCCCGCGAAGGTGAGCACCACAACAGGGGTTCGCCCCAGCTTCCGCACAGACACTACATTTGGTTCCGCACTGAGTTTGCGTTTCACGCTTTCGGACGTTTCGTCCTGAGAGACGGTCACGACGCCCCGAGAGAACTCACCGAAGAGTTTAGGGTGTCCCCGGAATGGCAGCTGGCGGTCCCCCAACCGGCAGCATAATATCCCAGAATAGCTTCTCTGCGGCGTCCACTGATTTCAGCGCGCACACTAGCACGTTTTGGTCCCAGACGGGCCATACCACAAGTCCGATACTTGCGTCATCCCCGATGATGCTGCGGTTTGCAGCGCCGGCTTGTACAGGACCAAAAGTTGCCTTGAGGTGGATGGTCTCTCGTGGTTTCAGCACCACGATGATGTCGTCTTTTCCGATTCCGCGGCGTGTTCGGCGGCCGTCACTGGAGTTGCTTGGCGCGCTTCGAGGCCGCGCACGGCGCGCTCCCGCCCTGCGAATGCTCAGAGCGTACCGTCGTCTGTTGCTGGGCGGCACCCGCGCAGGCATTCCTCGAGGCCGCTGCCCGGTTCTTCCTTCCGCGCCAGACGCGGATCATATCCTGGAGGTATTCTTCTTCGGTTGTCTCGGTTTGGGCTGTATCTATGCTTACGACCCTTAGGGACTCCGGGTCGTATCCGGTGACTTGATTTGCAGCCGCCATAGCCGGGGGATCCCCGAGCGGGGCGAGCGCGGGCCTTGCCGTCGTTAGGCTCAGCTCCGCGGCGGCGTGGCGAAAGCTTCAAATGGCCGAAAAAAAGAAAAAAAAAACGGCCGGAAAATGGCCAAAACATTGTCTACTCTCACAAACGGGGTGTATACGCAGAGGTTCCTGGAGACGACGGTAAAAGGCTTGCAGGGGCAACTTACCGCAAATAATTGCGATCTTTTACGGTGCCGACGTAGTTTGCGACCGCTCCCGTCGCTCCCCGCCGCCGACCTCATGAGTTCTCCGGTGCAACGAAGTAGCGAATATCGCTGCCGACTATTGCGCCTGTGCCGCCACTGTCGCCGGGACCTTCTCTTCCGACATGAAGAAATGTCTATTGACCGCGACGACATCATCGCGGTCTAGCTGCGCGACGTCGCAAGGCGGCGAGAGAAAGGTTTACTGCTCGGTGTTGGTGTGCGCAGGGCACACAGGTTCACACAACTGTCACGTCATCAAAGTTCATGCGGGATTGAACAACGTGTCCGACTCCGAAGCAGCCAATAGGAAAAAGCCAGCGCTGACAGGGAAGACGGGTTTGTCGACGAATGATTGGGCGTATTACAAAGTGCACTACGGCGCACCACACACGAGGGAAAAGACTCCACTACAGGATAAAAAATCAACTCTCAAATGACCCTCTACACTAGAGAGCTCTGGCTAACATCCGTATCAGTTCCACCGTACGCCTACCGTTTTTATCTCTAAATGTGTCAGCATTCTTGCGGTCATGCCCACAAATGATGACAAATGACACATGACTTATTTCTGCCTTTCTGTACAATGTACAATAGGGACGGAGCTTGCACAAAAAGTGAAAACTAGTTCCCTTGACGGAGTTCGAGCGCTTTAAGCATATGGCAGAAACAGTGGGTACAGGATTTTGTCTATGCCAGTACAGTGAATATCACACACTTGTTGCATTTTATACAATTCACAGCACACAATTTGTGATTACAATTCCGTACCTTTGTAACAACAAAAAATATCTGGGGAAGAATTCTGAAATTACTAAATACGTTATATGAGCACTAAATGCGCACTGACAAATCCTAAACATAAAAAAAGTGGTCGCAGTTTCACCTGAAAGGCGAAGCATCAATTGCGATAGAGAGCTATACGGAGTAATGATAGTAGCTTTATCAGCTGTATTTGGACATGCAGCAGCACCGGAAACACGCAGAATTAATGTCGACGCCGTCGGCGTTTTGCCCGCGTTCGCACAAAATGCGTGCGGCGTTGCCGACTGTTGCAGGAGCCTCTGATATAAATAGGCACTTGGTGCCACAGCTAAACGTCACCTCCCTTCCCCCCCCCCCCCCCCCCCCCCCCACCGCCTTTCGCTCGTCGGAAGAAGGCGCGTTTGCTCTACATATATGGTGATTGTAAAGGAGGAAAGAGACGCCTCCTTCT
This sequence comes from Dermacentor silvarum, assembly GCF_013339745.2. NCBI lineage: Eukaryota > Metazoa > Arthropoda > Arachnida > Ixodida > Ixodidae > Dermacentor > Dermacentor silvarum. The sequence continues at coordinate 137,138,398 of NC_051163.1, read as the reverse complement.
GCAGCCCTTAAGGAAGCACGGCGCAGAACGCGCGTTTGTTCTCCGCCGTGGGTTCACTCCCCGTGAAAGAGCGCGTCCCTCGCGCCCTTTCAATCGTACATACAGCGTTCGGCGGCGCGCGGCGACGATTTCATCTCCATTGACGTCATACGGAACCTCACGGCAACGGCGACGGCGACGGCAGAAATCTGCTTTGGAGTGTCCATATAATTGCTATCGCAATAAAAGATTAATCATCATAAATCACAAAAATGTTCTGACAGTTTTGTAGCTAGTGCTCTCCGATACGGCAATATTTTCTTTCATGAAGTTCGTTTAGCAGAGCAGGTAACGTATACCGAAGCTCACAATTAGGGGTTCTGACTTTCCTATTGTTCACTCGAGCGCGAGGCATATGCTCGGGTTTTTCTCTTTTGGTTTGCCAGAGACTGAAATGCTCAGTCAGGTATGTTTAAATGTTGCTTATACCTCATTGCCAGATTGTATGAATGAAGCCTGTGAACATTTCTGGAATCAAATAGTAATGATGAAAGAGCAGCTAGTTGCAAAAACTTAAAGCAAACATGGACAGAGTCTAGGTACGCCGAGGGCTTAGCTCGCGTTGAAGCGACTGGAGGCCAATTCACTCGCTGCTGCAGCTGCGCTTCGTCGCGCCAGCGTTTTGACAGCTAGTGTCCGCGGCCATCGAGTGAGATGTGTTCATGTTTGCCTGTGTGCGCGTGGCACCATCGGCCATATAACGTAAAACTATTCTAATCTGTTTTTATCATGATCTCCTGACGTCAAAACTACGTAACCGCCGACGCAAACATCGGGCGGTGACCCGCAGCGTTGTCTGAACAGCCCGATCAAACGCTCTACTCGTTTATAGGAGGTTACCTTTGTTCGCATTGAAAACGCATAACATTGCCTACACTGAGCGGTTCTTCTTATCTAATTGGCTGACAAGAGGCAAGGAGCACGCTCAAGTGGAGAGGGCTGCGATGGGGCTGAGCCAGCGCAGTGGAAATTGATAACCGGATTAAGAGGGTGGTGCCGGCGTCTCCGATTGGTCCGCTTCCCCTTCCTTAGCTTCCGGTGGCTGGTCGAAAATCGCGGCGGCGTCCAATGGGAGGTTAAGATTGCCCCTAAAACGGATCCTCAGCAAGGAAGAGCTGCAGAGCAATGTCGTATACGTGCCGAAAGGGCTCGATATTGTTGTACTGCCATGCAAAAAGGTTTCTTATACGCAAATAAATCCATACTCACTGGCAGTGCGAGTAGCGAGTGCCTGAGCGATTGGCGGGCAGCCATTTATTTATTTATTTATTTATTTATTTATTTATTTATTTATTTATTTATTTATTTATTTATTTATTTATTTATTTATTATACAGTCCCCAATTCACTCAGAGAGCATTACAGTGGAGGGGTGCAAATGATACAAATGTAAAACAACGGTAATTAATGTTACATAAAAGACACGATGAAGAATAATGCAGTGCAGGCAGCATAACTATCTCCTAAGCAAAAATGGGAAAAGAAGAAAAAAGGACTATATGTGCATATATACATATATACACGTACATGTGCATACATAGATATATAAACACATATACGCACATATACACTCTCATGAATATATATAGTAGGGGAGCAAACGCGAAAAAAAGTAACAACAAAACACACGAACTGATCACATGTCAAGTAGTTCATTAACAAAGGCTGATATTCATGTTTTAGAAACGGTGTCCTCAGGCAGAGCATTCCATTCATTGATGGTTTTGGAAAAAAAGAATACTTTAACAAGTTCATTCTTCACTTCATTGGCCTTACTTTTAAGGGGCGTTCACGGCGATGGGATATGCAATGCGGGTTAAGCATGTATTTTGATTTGTTAATGCCAGTATTGTTGTAAAAGATCGTATGAAAATTTTGAGACGGAAGCAACGCCAGCGTTCAGCTAACGTCGAAAGCGCTAGGCATATTTTCATTTCTGTGACGCCACTAGATATGCGATAGCTCGCAGCAGCAGTGAGTGTGAGTGCAGGTGAGTTCGAGTGCGAGTGAGTGCCAGTCAGTGTGAGTGGAGGTGAGTGCAAGTGCGAGTGAGTGCCAGTGACTGTGAGTGCAGGTGAGTTCGAGTGCGAGTGAGTGCCAGTCAGTGTGAATGGAGGTGAGTGCAAGTGCGAGTGAGTGTCAGTGACTGTGAGTGGAGGTGAGAGCGAGTGCAAGTGAGTGCCAGTGAGTGTGAGTGGAGGTGAGTGCAAGTGCGAGTGAGTGCCAGTGACTGTGAGTGCAGGTGAGTTCGAGTGCGAGTGAGTGCCAGTCAGTGTGAATGGAGGTGAGTGCAAGTGCAAGTGAGTGCCAGTGAGTGTGAGTGGAGGTGAGTGCAGTGCGAGTGAGTGCCAGTGAGTGTGAGTGGAAGTGATTGCGAGTGACTGCCAGTAAGTGTGAGTGGAGGTGAGTGCCGGTGAGTGCCGGTGAGTGTGAGTGGAAGTGAGTGTGAACATGGTAAGTGCCTGTGAGTGTGAGTGGAGATAAGTGTGAATGTGACTGAGTGCTGTTAGTGTGAACGTGGTGAGTGCTTCTGGGTGTATAGAGGTGAGTCACCACTGTGAGTGTGAGTGGAGATAAGTGTGAACGTGGTGAGTGCTTCTGGACGTATAGAGGTGAGTGTGAACGTGAGTTTGAGTGAGTGCAATCATGAGTGAGTGCGCCGACCTATGGCTCCCAGTGATAAAGCGTGCCGCTCGGTTTTGTACGCACTCTAGGAGGTATTTAGTGTTGTCCTGATAAGGGTGCCATATTGTGCACGCGTACTCCGGAATAGGCCTTACGTATGCCGTGTATAATTACTTCTTGGTTGCCAGAGGACAGGGGTGAAAACATTGAGCCAAGAATATCAGTGTGTTATTCCCTTGTGTGCAATGTGATCCTGCCAAGTAAGATCGCTTGAGAAGTGAACGCCGAGGTACTTGGCCCCTGTTACGCTCGAAATGGTCGAATTATTCAGCCTGTAAGACTGGGAAACGTCAGTTTTTTCCCTAGAAACGCATACATAGTTGTATTTTGATTCATTAAGTGTCATGCACCAAGTGGCACACCAGTTCGAAATTTTATTAATGTCCTGCTGAAGGATTTTGCTGTCACTTGGATTGTTTATCGAGCGGTAAACAACGCAGTCATCTGCGTACAATCGTAAGTTCAACGGGATGCTTTTAGCAATATCGTTAATAAAAATAAGAAATAGCCGACGCAGAACAGACCCCTGCGGTACTCTGGACGTGACTGGAATAGCTTATAAGCAACAGCCATTTGCCAGTGTTATTTGTCTGCGATTTACGAAGTAGTTAATGAACCAGTTCATTAGGTCAGCGGGAATTTTTAACTGCTTAAGTTTTTGTATTTTACAATCGTGTCGCACCCGATCAAATGCTTTTTTGAAATCTGGAACCAACAGTCAACACTAGTACCTTGATCTAATGCAGTTATGTCAAAAGAAAATTCCGTTAACTGTGTGTCACAAGAAATTCCGGCGCGAAAACCATGCTGTTCTGGGTAGAAAAAGTTTTGAGAATTCAGGTGCCTTATTAGGTTGCTGTATGCCATGTGTTCCATAATTTTCGAAGCGCCACATAGGAGAGAAATTGGGCGGCATTGTTCCAAGTTATTTTTTGGACCTTTCTTACGGACAGGAACCACATGAGCAGATTTCCGTTCGTCCGGCATGATTCCTGAGATAATGACGTCATATGCATTGTGAGAAGAAGATTGCTGAGAGTTAGCACGTTCTTTCAGCACGCGATTGGGTATGCCGTCAGGACTTGTCGCTTTGTTTATGTCTAGGCTCGTAAGGAATTGAAAAATGCCATGAATTGATAAAGTGATATTGGGCATTTCCTGAACAATTAAGGCGCATGCCAGTAAAGGAATATTGTTCATCGCTTAATTAGCAGAAAAAGCGGACCTGCAATAGTCCTTGAAAGCAGTGGCTTTCAATTCATCATTTGTTATCGTGCCATTGTGAGACGTGATGCATTGTATATCAATTTTATCTTTCCTGGCTTTTTTGGTGAGATTCCATATAATTTTGTCATTGTGTCGAATCTTTGTATCTAAAGTACAGAAAAAATGACGCTTCGCTTGACTAATTTTCCATTTATAAAATTGTTGGACAGAAAATAAATTTTCAGAAGTAACTGGCATTTTGCTTTTTCTGACGTTCTGAAAAACACGGCGAGTTCTTCTAAGGTGTTGACGGATTTCGGGGTTGATCCATGGTTTATCTTTCCGACGTTTGGCAGTTAGAGATTTGATGGTATGTGCTCCGAAATTAGTGCAAGTATTTTATCTTTCAGTACGCTCCAAGCAATGTTAACATCTTTTTCTGCGCAAACCCCTGTGAAAGCTAGAAGAAAATCGGTTAATTCACTGTTCATTGCCTGGTAGCTTCGCTGATCGTAAAAGTATATCAGTTTTGGAGTAAGCCGAGCTCTATTTTGGTGTGGATAAGAAACGCTGGTTAAAAGGACAGCGTAGTCGCTTATACCGGGAACACTTATAGGTGGAGACACCAGATCAGCTTCATTTGTGAAGAGGAGATCGAGGCTGTTGGATGACATAGCAGTAACTCTGGTTGGGGACTCGACGCACTCAATAAGGTTGAAGCTACTTGTGAGGTGACGGTAACGATGAGTTTGATAAATTGGTCGGCAGACCGTGGCCCCAGGACACGCCTGATAGGTTGAACTCGCCCTCCAGTAGAACTACGCCATAAGAAACTGACGCCAGTGCTTCACACAGCTGCACAGCTGCACTGTCATTTCCTGGGGGCCTGTAGAACGAGGCTATTGTAACTGTCCTACCAGTTTGTGAAGCAAATTTACACATAACAAGCTCGCAGTCTATGTCGCAAAGGTCGATCGGCCAGCTTTGCAAGTTATCCGAAACAAGTATGAACACACCCCCTCCGTGTCTGTTCCTGTCCGAGCGATAAACCATGTAGCGTATAGTGAACACTTCAGCATTTAAAACTGTGTCATCCAGCCAGAATTCAGTCCCAATGATAATGTCCGGACAATGCAGTGACATTACGACCGCGAACTCATCTGCGTTATTTTTTATGCTGCGACAGTTGATACTTTTAAGATGCAAACTTTGTTCGTCATGCGCAAATGGTTAACTTCGTGGGCTTGCTATGAATTGCACTGCACCACCTCTTTTGGCCTCGTTATCAAAGATGTAGGTGCTGTTTGCAATATTGAAACGGTTAAACCGAAGCTTAAATGAGTGCGTTTGCTTTTTGGCAAATGAAATTAGACGCCTTCTTTCGAAGCGAACATGCGCGGAGTAGTCCTCACTCATAGCGTAGCTTCTTTCTTTAAGATTCCGACATTCAAGCAAGACCTTCTGTTTAGTTGTGTAGGACGAAAAAGCAACTAAAGTTGGGCGTGGCTTCTGCACTCTGTATCGCCCTATCCTGTGAGCGCGTTCAATGTCACTGTGACTGATGCTCACACCGAGCAGATCCTTACACAAAGAGATAAAAATTTTTTTCTGCCTCATCCCAGGTCTCCTTTTCAATATCCCTAGTACCATAAAAAACAAGTTTCCATCGCCTAGATCGGTTTTCTAAGTTGTCGTTTATTTCTGACAAAGTTTGAACTTGTTTCGTCAGAGATTCAACAGTTAACTGAAGGTTCATGACAACTGTCTGTGTGCCTCTGAAGGACTCAATCTCTTCGTCTACTTCGGATAGCTCTGTTGCCAAACAATCTAGTTTCTCAGTGAATTCGCCTTGATTTGACCGGACAACTGAGACCTCCTTCAAAAGTTATTGCTGTTTTTTTCTTGAATTACAGGAATGACATCAACAGTTTTCATGAGCTTTGCAACCTGAGCCTCTGTCAGAGGTCTAGGATTCAGCTCGACGTCTCCGGGCAAGCAGAGCAGATGCACTACAAAGCTCGTAATGCAAAACCACGTGAAAGGCGCACTTCCAATAAAGCGAGCAACAAGAAACAAGGGCCACGGTGTCGACAGAAAACGGCGCTTCTTAGGTTTAGGAGTAGCATGATATGCAACACCAACCTGCAGAAAGGCCTCACGTAAGCGCATGGTAGTATTCTCGTCGACACCGGGCCCCGTTGGCAAAATGCAAAAAAAGCGCGTGTGCTTGCGTTGTAGTGCACGTTAAAGAACCCCAGGTGGTCAAAATTAATCCGGAGCCCTCCACTACTGCGTGCCTCATAATCAGAACTGCTTTTGGCACGTAAAGCTCCAGAAAGATTAGATTAGATTATGGGGTTTTACGTGCCAAAACCAGTTCTGATTATGAGGCACGCCGTAGTGGGGGACTCCGGAAATTTGGACCACCTGGGGTTCTTTAACGTGCACCTAAATCTAAGTACACGGGTGTTTTCGCATTTCGCCCCCATCGAAATGCGGCCGCCGAGGCCGGGATTCGATCCCGCGACCTCGTGCTCAGCAGCCCAACACCATAGCCACTGAGCAACCACGGCGGGTAAAACTCCAGAAAGAAGAAGACACTGGGCCCCGTTGTGATGGCATGAGACTGCCGCTTTAGTACTTGATGGTCTGTTGGCGACGCCCACTGTCCTCCGACGTTTTCTATGACAGCCGACATGGTCGAAAGATCCAGCGATGCTCCCGTCATTTCCACCGGGCATCGGTAGGCGTGTCCAGGTTACGGTGATTGCGCCGACATCAGTACCCCAGCTGCCGCGATCTGCAGAAAGACGGCACGTAAGCGCATGGTAGCGCTCTCGTCGACACCGGGCGCCCAAGCCCACTGTCGACGAGAGCTCCCCAAGCCATCTTCTATTCCGTTCGGAAGGGGGGCAGTCTCTGGCTTCTTGTCTTGCTTTAGCGCAATTCACTTTGAGTAAGAAGGGAAATAAGGGGGACAGGTGACAGGGTGAGCGCTAACTTCCAACTGGTTTTATTTCATGACTCTAATGCGCATTATATAGCCCGCTCAAAGCGCACGTGACAGAACTACCAAAAATAAAAATCAAAACTAAGACGCATGCGAGTGCAGTTCACTGAACCTGTCTTGACAATTTAAGAAATTCACGTTCCTTGCTTGCTAAAGCTAAGGAGGGTGTGCTTACGCACAGCTTCTCACATTCCAAAATGGCATCAGCCTCGACTAGAGCACTGCAGGGGCTCGGGCTTACCCGAAAGCCCGGGCCCGGCCCGGCCCACGGGCCGGGCCGGGCCGGGTAGAACAGTTTTTTTTCGGGCTCGGGCCGTGCTCGGGCACGGCGTGTGCTTTTTGACCCGGGCCCGGGCCGGGCTCGGGCTTTCTGGTGGTGTGCATGTAACGTGCAGCGAGTTATTCTCGGGCGTCTCAACTCTGACAAACATTATTTTTCGGTCTCGGGCAGGGTTCAAGCCGGTTTCGTGTCGGGCTCGGGCCGGGCTCGGGCCTAAGGCCACGGCTGGCGGGCCGGGCCGGGTGGGTAACGTAGATTATTTCCGGGCCCGGGCCGGGCCCGGGTCTCGCCATAAAAGTTTTGATCGGGCTCGGACGGGCCACCCAACGCAACCGGGCCCGGGCTGAAAAAATCGGCCCGTGCAGTGCTCTAGCCTTAACAATCTCACGCGTCACTTGATTGTGGCTACGTCCTATGATGATGCACCTGTGAAGTAGCAGTTTGAGCCGCAAGATTTGCAATGTATGGCAAGAAACCCGCTTGATGAAATTTTGTTGTTACCATTGTAATTATGCTCGCGCAAGCGATCGTTAATACACCTACCGGTCTGCCCAATGTAGACACTGTTACACGACAAGGGAAACTTATATACTCCTGCGCGAGTGCAATCAACATACTTGTTAACATGTCTTTTTCCACACACTGGTAGCGCGTCTTTCTTAGGGTTAGTAAGTTTGCAAAGCCTATCCAGTTTATCATGAGCAGAGAAAACAACTCGGACGTTCGCTCTTTGTGCAACCTTTTTTTAAATTGTGAGAAACATTGTGAATGTATGGCGACACACTTCTTTTGCAACCAGCGGTCACTGCAATGTTCTCCTGTCGTATGCGCTTCCGAGAATCTCTGATCAAGCATTCTGCCACGGACACTTGCACTGGCGTCGGGTAGCCTGCGTTTGAGAGGCGCTTGCTTTGCCCTTCAAAACTAGCGAACACAGCGTGGTGGCACGTTTTTTTTAGGGCATTATTAAAACAAAGTTTGGCTCTTTTTATCAGTTTGGAATGCGCTGAATTGTATGGTAGGAGAGGTTTACTGGACCGCGGTTCATAGCTCCAGCAAGCGTGCTCTACTGAGCAAGACAGACGAAGGTCTAGAAACCGGATTGTACCTTCTTGTTGAATTTCATAAGTGATTTCAAGGGGAGCCAGACATTGGCTTATTGTAGGCAGAATTGAGGCAACCTGATTTTCCACTTCATCTGATGAGCATTCGATAAGAAACAAAAAATCATCAACATAACGGAAGGCTTTCAACACTTTGGTCTGCATAAGCTTCTCTGAGAGATTAGCGCCTAGTCTTGATAAAAACAAATCGCTGAGTATGGGATCAATGCAAGAACCTATGCATATTCCTTTTTCTGTAAGTAAATAGCATCGTCCCACCTGATGAAAGTTGATACGAGGTAAAAGCTTAAAAGCTCTAAAAAATGGCCACTGGACATCAATACATCGTTTTGGAACCGTATGGTACAATATTCGTCAATGGACTGTTCCACAGCTAGTAGAAGGTCTTTATGGGGAATAGAGTAATAGATCTTTTATGTCTATGGAAAATGCTTGGTGATTTTTTGGGGGGTTATTTTTTAAGAATTCGATTACTTCCTAATAGCAGTTTTTTGCTAAAAGCTCTGAAGCTTCTTGATTTTAATGACCCTTTCTTGACGAGAAGCTCGGATGAAGTTTTTGAATATTTCCGTGGAAGCCAAGCAATAGGCTATGTGTTCTCTATTGACGTGAATGACCTTTTTTACTCAGTTCCACATCATGAGCTTCTAAAAGCAGTCATGCAGTGCATAGATGAAAGTGGCGAAGCTGGTTTTGTGTCACAAATGGAGATGTCGGTATCTAATTTTGTTTCCCTCTTGGAAGCTTACCTCAACCGCACCTTTGTTTCTTTTGAACATGGCATTTTCTTGCAGAAAAAGGGCATTTGCATTGGTTCACGTGTAGCACCCATCTTATGTGACATCTTTTTATCTTACTTTGACCACGCACTACAATGTGTTTTTACTTCATCTCATCCCAATGTTCTTAAAGTTTTTAGATACGTTGACGATTTTTTAGTTGTTATTGACAATAGGTGCCCTTTGCCATGCCATGAAATGGTTGAGCAGATTTTAGAAGTTTTTAGAGTAAATGCAAAAGGACTTACATTTACTAATGAGCTTCCGAAGGACAGTACGTTGCAATTTTTAGACCTGGACCTAACACTTCTGAGTGATCACGTTTGCTGTGCGTACATCCCTCGAGGCAAAAAAGAATTGTTGCAGTACGACTCGGCACACTCTAAGACTGTGAAGCGTGGAATCGCCTTACTTTGCCTAGAATCGGCTCTGCGCAAGTCATGTGTACATCAGATGCAGGCGAGTTTTCGCAATCAGCTTGAGAGACTGTTAAGGGCTGGCTACCCTCAGTCTGTCTTAAATTCTGTGATTGAGTCCCTGCTGCAAAAGTTGAAAGCCTCCACTGCCAATGTGAAGGCGCACTCGAAGGAAAGGGAGCGTGTTAAGCCAGAGGTAGTCCCATATGTTCACCGTTTGAGCCATAACCTCAAGAAGGTAGCTACCAGATATGGCATTCCCGTTGTTTTTTCAGCTCCCAACAAGTTGGCTCAATTATGCCCTCGTATCACACGCGATGGGCCGCGGGGCTGCCAGAAGCAGCACACCAACCCTGTCAGAAGTTGTATTGAAGGGGTGGTCTATGAGATACCCCTAGACTGCGGTAGGTCCTACATTGGACAAACGGGACGTTGCATTAATGACAGACTGAGGGAGCATGCCAATAGTATTGGTAAGTGTGACAATGCGCATCTTCCTGCGCATTGTAAGGCCTGTCATTGTGATCCACGCTTTAAGCAAGTGTCGATTCTGGGCAAAAGTAGCGACAAAACTTCGAGGGAGTTGTTGGAAGCTTACTTTATTAAAAAGAAAGGATCTGATTGTGTTAGTGACACATCCATCACATTGTATTCTGCAGAAATGTGCTTTCTTGATAAAATGTTATCATGACCATGTAGTTCCATGTCATACCTTGGCTCTCTGCGCACGCGCGGAAGTTAACTTTGTTTCTGTATGCTCTGGCGCTGTCATTAAACAGTTGGTAGTTGGCGCTTCACTGTCTCTTCTCTTCTGTCCCCTTTTCACAAAGTGCATTTCGCGCCACAGACAAGTTCACCTAGGAAATATCAGCACCAACTTGCCCAAGAAGAAGTTCTTTTGGCACTACTTGACAGATGCATGATCATAGGACGTAGCCACAATCAAGTGACGCGTGAGATTATTGAGGCTGATGCCATTTTGAAATGTGAGAAGCTGTGAGAAGCACACCCTCCTTAGCTTTATCAAGCAAGGAACGTGAATTTCTTAAATTGTCAAGACAGGTTCAGTGAAATGCACTCGCATGCTTCTTAGTTTTTATTTTTATTTTTGGTAGTTATGTCCCGTGCGCTTTGAGCAGGCTATATAATGCACATTAGGGTCACGAAATAAAACCAGTTGGAAGTTAGCACTCACCCGGTCACCTGTCCCCCTTTTTTCCCTTCTTACTCAAACTGAGTTGCGCTAAAGCAAGACAAGAATACGATGCACCAACTTGCCCAATTTGCAGTACTTCTGAACTTCAGTCTCTGGCTATTCAGAAAAAAAAAGTTTTGTTCGGCATATCAATGCATCTTTAGCGCGTACACGTCACTTTGACGTGGGTAGTTTTCGCGGTTTTGTGACGTCGTGTGACAGGCAGATGAAGTGGGCGCAGCCCGAAATCTTTTGACCAATAGCAAAGGGCTAATGGCGAGAAGGTGTTCATTCACGAATAATTATTTTTCTTTTGTTCGGTGTAATCATGCGTCATATCATACGCCATATCAGATGCGGAGCTATCGTGGTTTTCGTGACGTCGCGTGACAGACAGGTGAAGTTGGGGGTGGCCTGAAAATTTTTTGACCAATCGTGGAGGGCTGATTGCAGAATTAGAATAGAAAAGTTTGGAATAGCTTTATGTTATAGCGCCCCAAGTTTGTTCATTTAATTCGTAAGCGAATCTTTGCAAGTTTATACTGCCGATAAAACTACTATTCTTACTTAATATAGTTGTCTGATAATTTGGTATCTCATTCGACGGTTCGCCTTACGGGCGAATTGGCGACTTCTTTTTTTGGGGGGGAAGCTAAGTTAGCATTCTTCTTTCTGGCGTTTTACGTGCCAAAACCAGTTCTGATTATGAGGCACGCCGTAGTGGAGGGCTCCGGATTAATTTTGACCACCTGGGGTTCTTTAACGTGCACTACAACGCAAGCAGACGGGCGTTTTTGCATTTCGCCTCCATCGAAATGCGGCCGCCGCGGCCGGGATTCGATCCCGCGATCTCGTGCTCAGCAGCGCAACGCCTTAGCGGACTGAGCCACCCCGGCGGGTAAAGCTAGCTTAGCAGACATTGTTGTAAGTTCGTCTGCTAAACCTGTAAGCGCTGCCTTGATTGGCGTGACTTTTGCGGCTTTTGCCGTTTGTTATTTCAATGCTTAATTGTATGCGTTTATTGGTTATGTGAACTAAGGGACTTTGTTGGATAGACACGCGCCGCAATGGGCTAGTGTTGCCTACTAGGTTGCAAGTCAAGTCAGTGACGGAAGGAGCCGTGGGTGTTCTTTCACAAGGTGCCAGCCTAAAGTGTTTTGCAGGAAAAGTAGCTGAGAGCTATATGGAGGAATGATGCTTTCCCGATCACGTGTACTATATTGTGTTGTTTGTAGTCTTCAGTTCCGTCCCACGGGTTTCACGAAACGGCTCTTTAAGCCCGGTGCAGTGTCAACAGAGTTTGGCGGATCGACATCATGCCCTGCACGAACCAAGGGTATGACAGAACCTCACGGCAAGGCCCAAAAGCGTGAGCGAGACCTTTCGTCAAGCGGTTCCTTGCCGTACGACCCATTGGAATGTGCAAGTCACGAAACAGCCGAGCGTACTGAACACTGAAGAAACGAGAGCATTGAAGGAAGCAAGCCCTACTGAACATATTATGTTGTTAAACATTAGCGAGAGAAAATTACGACTGGCGTAACAGCCGAGCTTTACAGTAAGTTGATTGAGGCACCACCAGCGATGGCATATGCTGAACGCGCGTGCAAGACAGAGAGACAATTGAAGCTTTGTTTCTCGACGTAGCCTGTCCAGCGGAAACTATTGCGCGAGAAATAACGGGTGCTCGAAGCAATATATATATATATATATATATATATATATATATATATATATATATTGTGAGCGCATTTTGCGCATATCGTCGTCGTCATCTCTACAAACGATTCATCATCTTGTGTGAGCGCTATTTGTGCATATCGTCGTCATTTGTACATACGACTCATCATCATCTTTTGTCTCGTGCGGTGCTTCGTCTCTGACTCGGGCGACTGCTCGGCAATAAAGGCATCGCATCGGTGGACGTCTCACAAGTGGTGGAGCGTGCTTCGATTCCCACGTCCTCTTACTTTCCCGATTCCCCTGGAGCTCCGGTCCAGTCATCGTTTGCTCTCGCCTACCAGGGTGATGGCAGAAACCAACCCATCCACCAGTGCTGCTACCACCTCTGCTCAGCCAGCTGGGCCTACCTGGACGGAGAACACCACACACCGAGATCGTCCCGTCTTTGCCGGCCTCCGCGGCGACGACGTGGACGATTGGCTCAATCCCTACAACAGAGCCAGCGACGCCAACCATTGGGACGACACGCACAAATTGCGGTATGTCTCCTTTTACCTAACCGAATTTGCAAAGACGTGGTTTTTTAACCACGAAAGTGACTTTTCAGACTGGCCATCTTTCACCCAGCAATTTCGTCAGATATTCGGCATGTCGTCTGGACGCTCCGAAATCGCGAAACAGAGGCTGGCAACGCGCGCACAAGACCAGGACGAGTCCTATACATTCTACATTGAGGACGTCCTCGCTCTCTGCCGCCGCGCACAGAGTGACATGGCGGAAGATGACCGCGTTCGCCACATACTGAAGGGCATCAACACAGTCGCCTTTAATGCTCTCGTCATGCAGAGCCCAAACTGCGTTGGTGATATTATCACAGCATGCCAACATCTAGACACGCTCCAGTCTATTCGCCTGCCACGCGCCTCTTGCGACCATCGTCTCAACGGTGATGCTGAGTTGCGAGCCCTGATACGCACTCTCATCAGGGAGGAACTTCACGGACACCTTTCTGGACCTGCGACGCTTGCGACCGTTCGCCCAACTCCTACTGGACTGCGTGACATCATCAAGGACGAACTGGCGTCGATGACAAACGTCCAAATGGAAAAGTCTACTGGACCATTTCGTCCGCCAAGTTATGCCGAAATTGCCTCCCGGCCTCCCTCGACCGTTCAGTCTCCACCTGCCGAAGCTTACCGCGACGCCGTAGCTTCGCTGGCAGCGAACACTCCTGCACAGCCGTACTACTCTCCGTGGCGGTCGTCGCGCCCGGTTTGTTTCGAGTGCGGTATTCGCGGCCACATTTCTCGCTACTGCCGTCGGCGTCAGCAGGATGAAAGGCGGGGCTATGCTACCTCTGAGCGAGACAGCGCACCTAGGTTTGATTACTACGTTCCCGGGCGTCACCCAGGTGAAAGGCGAGGCTACACCAACTTTGAGCGAGACAGGACACCAGGGCCAGATTCCTACGTTTCCGGACCGTACACAACCTCCTCTGGTCGCTCTCCTTCACCTTCCCAGGACATGGCTCGAGCATCCCGCTCGCCCCGGCGTCGCTCTCCTTCACCTTACCGCCGTTCCTCATCGCCCTTGCGCACGGCTTCCCATGTTGTGGACACCCACTCGGAAAACTAGAGGCTGCAGTTTTTGGAGGAGAAACTGCATCGTGCCGGACTATCCCAATTCCTCCTGCTCGCCCCGCCACTTTGCTCTCGGTTTGTGTGGAAGGTGTTTCCGTCCACGCCCTTGTAGATACTGGAGCCGCTATTTCTGTTATACATCGTGAACTGTGCTTTCATCTGCGAAAAGTGCAAACGCCGTATGTTGGTCCGGTCCTATGTGGTGCCAATAACGTTCCCATCTTTCCTACCGGACAGTGCACAGCTCGCGTTCTGATAGACGGTATTCGTCATCATGTGCAACTTGCGGTGCTTTCGACGTGCGCTCATCAGATTATATTAGAATGGGACTTCCTGTCCGCTGCTTCTGCACTAATTTTGTGCGGCGACCCAAGGATTCACATCAGCGACACCTAGACTTATCCAGTTTTCGATTCCCCGTGTCCCAACCTCATTGCAGCAGCAGATTTTATTATCCCACCAGACGAAGAACGTATTCTTACCGTTCAGTCATCAGACATTGTCGACGGAGACGCATTGGTTGTACCTTCTCAGCGTTGCATTTCTCGAGGACTCGCGATCGCTTCTTGCTTGTTCCGGTTCTCGAGTGGCTATGCCAGCCTCACAGCCTTTAATACGACTCCTGAGCCACTACTACTGCCGAAAGGGTCTACTGTCGCCAAGCTCGCCGACGCTGCGCCGGTACGTGTCGTCAGTGTTTCGCCTGCCACATCTTCCGCGGATTGTACGCCCGCAGAAGGCCACACTAGTGCTATTAAGGCCACCTTGAGTGCAGACCTCAATCCGGCCCAGACCAATGCACTCTTCACCATTTTAATGAAGCATGAAGCTTGTTTTGACGTTTCTTCGCGAGGCCTGGGTCAGACCACTGTAACTACTCATCGAATTGAAACAGACGGCTCTCGCATCATTCGCCGTCGCCCGTGCCGTGTGTCACCTTCGGAGCGAAAAGTTATAGAACAAGTGAACGACATGCTGACACGCAACATTATAAAGCCTTCAGCAAGCCCTTGGTCTTCTCCTGTTGGGCTTGTAAAAAAAAAAGATGGCTCTGTGCGCTTTTGCATCGATTATAGGGCGCTAAACAAAATTACCCGTAAGGATGTTTATCCAATGCCTCATATTGACGATGCTTTGGATACCTTACAAGGTGCCGAGTATTTCTCGAGCCTCGACTTGCGCTCCGGATATTGGCAGATTCCCATGCATGAGCGAGATAAAGAAAAGACTGCGTTTGCTAGACCTAATGGCCTTTTCGAATTCAACGTGATGCCTTTTGGATTGTGCAATGCACCAGCTGCGTTTGAACGTGTGATAGATACAGTACTCCGTGGCTTAAAATGGAAGACCTGCCTTTGTTACTTGGACGACATTTTCATCTTTTCGTCGAGTTTCTCCCAGCACCTACAACGTCTAGATCAAGTTCTCGCGTGTCTAGCAAAAGCTGGTCTCCAACTCAATACTAAAAAGTGTCGCTTTGCAAGCCGAAGCATTAAAGTATTAGGCCACGTCGTCAGTAAGCATGGCATCCAGCCTGATCTCGATAATATCGCTGCAGTTCTGGAATTTCCGCCACCAACCGCACTTAAAGAACTCCGCAGCTTTCTAGGACTGGCGTCCTACTTCCGCCGCTTTGTCCGCGACTTCGCCACCATCGCCGCTCCTCTACACAAACTTTTGACTTCGAGCGCGTCCTTTGTGTGGTCGAACGACTGTGAAGCCTCCTTCCCGCCCCTCAAACGAGTTCTCACGTC
Source organism: Dermacentor silvarum (assembly GCF_013339745.2). Lineage (NCBI taxonomy): Eukaryota > Metazoa > Arthropoda > Arachnida > Ixodida > Ixodidae > Dermacentor > Dermacentor silvarum. The sequence continues at coordinate 137,122,587 of NC_051163.1, read as the reverse complement.
AGGGCCCGTGCTCCACCATTTCGATGCAACCGCCCCTACTATTCTACACACTGATGCCAGTGGGCATGGAATTGGCGCGGTCCTGCTGCAGCGGAATCAGAAGTCCGAAGAGCAAGTCGTGGCTTATGCAAGTCGTGCTCTTTCTCCTGCTGAGCGCAACTACACGATTACAGAACAGGAATGCCTCGCCATCGTGTGGTCAATACAAAAATTTCGTCCCTATCTCTACGGCCGCCATTTCACAGTTGTGTCCGACCATCATGCTCTCTGTTGGTTGTCGTCCCTGAAAAACTTGTCTGGACGCCTGGGCCGTTGGGTACTGCGCTTACAGGAATATGACTTCACTGTCACGTATAGGTCCGGCAAACAACATCAAGATGCCGACGCTTTGTCGCGCTGCCCGCTGTCCCCAAACGCCCATGCTTCACCTTCGGTATGCACGTCACCATCTAGCCACACGTCTCAGCACACGTCCAGTAGCCCGGGACAGGCGGTTGCCTCAGTTGACTTTCTTCCGTCCACTCACCTCGTCTCACTCCAACGTACTGACCCATACTGCCGTACGCTGATCGACCGACTTACTGGCTTGGCACGACCCCCCAACAGTCGCTTAAGACGACCACTTTTGCGTTTTAAGCTTCAAGGTGGAGCGTTATTTCGATTAATCTACCATCCTTCCGGTAACCGGTGGGTACCAGTCATACCTCGGTCACTTCGACTCCAAGTAATAGAAGCATTTCACGACGACGCGACGGCTGGCCACTTGGGCTTTCATAAGTCTTATGACCGCATCAAAACGCGTGTTTTCTGGTCGGGCCTTTCCATTTATGTCGCCAAATACGTTGGATCCTGCGCGTCATGCCAGCACAGAAAACGCTCGACATGCCTTCCAGCCGGTCCTCTGCAGCCTCTACCATGCCCGTCCACCCCCTTCAAAATTGTGGGCAAAGACTTGTACGGGCCCCTCCCGCTCACGCCCGCTGGTCACCGCTGGATCGTTACCGCAGTGGATCATCTAACGCGGTACGCTGAGACAGGTGCTCTTCGCTCTGGTACTGCCTCCGAAGTCGCCGAGTTATTCGTGCACAGTATTGTTTTGCACCACGGCGCACGTCGTGTCCTCCTGAGTGACCGTGGCAAGACGTTCGTATCGCATGTCCTACGTGAAGTCCTCCAGGCCTCGGACACCACCCATAAGACCACATCATCGTACCATCCGCAAACAAATGGTCTTACGGAGCGTTTTCATCGAACTTTGCCTGACATGATGTCAATGTATGTTCGACCCGATCACACCAAGTGGAACATCATCCTACCTTTTGTGACGTTTGCGTATAATATTGCCGTCCAACGTACAACCAATTACAGTCCCTTCTTCCTTGTGTACGGTCGTGCGCCGTCTTTCGTCTTGGACACTACACTCCTTTCTGCACCTGCTGCTCCATCCGCATCTCTTCCTGAAGAATTTGCCACTCGCATCTCCCGGTGCCGTGAAATTGCCCGCGCCAACACCGCTACCATTCAGGACAAAAGGAAAATTCGCTATGATGCGACGCGTCGCGTTGCTTCGTTCCGCCCAGGTGACGAAGTTCTTTTGTGGACACCTGTTCGCGCACCGGGGGTATGTGAAAAATTTCTCCAGAGATATCTCGGCCCCTACACCGTTTTGCAACGAACTTCGGCTGTTAACTACCGCGTCACTCCTGTCAGCTCAGCTACTGACCGCTGCCGCCGCACTACGGAAATCGTTCACGTATCTCGCCTGAAACCCTACATGCGCCGTACCGACCCTTTCTAGCTTGTGGTCTTGCTGACCGCTTTCCTGAAGAGGGGGAAGTTAGTGTGAGCGCATTCTGCGCATATCGTCGTCGTCATCTGTACAAACGACTCATCATCTTGTGTGAGCGCTATGTGTGCATATCGTCGTCGTCATCTGTACATACGACTCATCATCAACTTTTGTCTCGTGCGGTGCTTCCTCTCTGACTCGGGCGACTGCTCGGAAATAAAGGCATCGCATCGGTCGACGTCTCACAATATATATATATATATATATATATATATATATATATATATATTATAATGCGGTTTATTGACGACTACGAAACGCGACCGTCTCAGTCGAGCTTCGGGCACCGAGCGTGCGAGCCCATTTTCGTCGGCAGGCCGATGATGATAGTGCGCCCATAGGGCGCGCCAGTCTTCTTCGCTACAACTGCCCCCTGGAGATGGAGCCATCCTGGCGACTCAAGGAGAGTAGAGGACAAGGGGGTCGTAAGAGGGTTTAAGCCTCTGGAAGTGCACTGTCTCGCGTCCACGACGCCTCAAGTCAGTAGATGGCGTTAGCGGCTCGACGACGTAGTTGACCGGCGTCGTCTGTTGTACAACGCGGTAGGGACCGTGGTATTGAGCGAGGAGTTTAGAGGATAGACCAGGGGTGCTTGAAGGTATCCACAGCCAGACTAGTGAGTCCGGCCTGTGAAGCAGTGTTATAGGCGTACGTAACATATGGCAAAACGAGGTCCCAGTTGGTATGATCCGATGCCATGTACATGGATAGCATGTCGCCCAAAGTACGATTAAACCGCTCTGTTATGCTGTTCGTTTGCGGATGATAAGCTGTACTGGTGCGATGGACGGTATGACACGTGGTCAGAAGGGCGTTGAGAACTTCGGAAGGAAACGCACGCCCTCTGTCACTCAGAAATTCCCGCGGTGCCCCCTGACGCAGTATGAAGTGATGCAGGAGAAAGGACGCAATGTCGCGGGCTGTCGCTGTTTGCAGTGCCGCAGTTTCTGCATAGCGGGTGAGGTGGTCGACAGCGACAATAATCCAGCGATTGCCAGCTGATGTGCAGGGAAGAGGGCCGTAGAGATCGATGCCCGCGCGGTCGAATGGTCGGGACGGACAAGGCATGTGCTGCAAAGGACCAGAAGGACGAGGAGCAGGAATCTTGCGTCGTTGGCACGCTGTGCACGAGCGAATGTACTTTCGCACAAAATTATACATGCCACGCCAATAAAGCGGGAGCGAAGCCTGGCGTAAGTCTTGAAGAGGCCGGCATGGGCGCATTGCGGGTCTGAACGGAGAGCGGAGCATACACCTGTGCGCAGATGGCGGGGAACGACGAACAACCATTTGCGACCGTCGGAAGCGTAATTTCGACGATAGAGAACACCACCCCGCAACTCGAAATGAGAAGCGTGGCGGCGGATAGCGCGTGAAGGGCGTGTTGTTGAAGTGTCAGAAATGCAATCCATAAGTGCCGCAATCCAGGGATCATTGCGTTGCTCCACAGCCATGTTGACGGGCACAGGGGACGAAAACCCCGATTCGATGGCTGTAATGCAAGTCATGTCACTTGGTGTAGGCGACCGAGATAGGGCATCCGCGTCGGTGTGTTTACGGCCAGACCGGTAAATGACGCGTATGTCGAAGTCTTGTAACCGTAGAGCCCATCGCGCAAGGCGGCCAGATGGATCTTTCAAAGTCGATAAGCAACATAGAGCATCGTGATCTGTAACGACGTTGAAGGGGCGGCCGTACAGGTAGGGTCGGAATTTTTCAAGGGCCCAGATGATAGCCAGACACTCCTTTTCGGTGACGGAGTAGTTGTATTCGGCTTTCGTTAGTGTTCGGCTGGCGTAGGCTACTACGTATTCATAATGCCCACTTTTTCACTGTGCAAGCACAGCATCAAGTCCTACGCCGCTGGCGTCGGTGTGGACTTCCGTGGGGACCGTGGGGTCGAAATGGCGCAGTACGTGAGGCGAAATGAGCAAACGCTGCATAGTTTAAAAAGCATCGTCGCAAGCTGTGGCCCATGTGGAAAGTCGTGTGTCGACGCGAAGCAGCTGAGTCAAAGGAGCAATGATGGAAGTGAAATTCCGGATAAAACGACGAAAGTAGGAGCAGAGCCCGATAAAGCTCCGAAGTTCTTTCAGGGACGTGGGTTTCGGGAACTCGGCGACGGCGCGATGTTTCGAAGGATCAGGGAGTATGCCATCTTTCGATACGACGTACATGTCCGAGTATAGCAAGCTGCTTGGCTCCAAAGCGACATTTCTTCAAGTTGAGTTGGAGGCCTGCCTCGGTGATGCACTGCAGGACTTGTTCGAGACGGTACAGATGTGTGGGAAAATCTGGAGAAAAGACGACGAAATCATCAAGGTAACATAGGCATGTCTTCCATTTGAGCCCACGAAGCAGATTGTCCATCATTCGTTCGAATGTAGCATTCGAATAACGCAGCATTCGAAACGGCATAACGTTAAATTCATATAGGCCATCTGGGGTCACGAAGGCTGTCTTCGGGCGATCGGCAGGATCCATAGGCACTTGCCAATAGCCTGAGCGTAAATCGAGCGAAGAAAAATACTCCGCGCCTTGCAAACAATCCAGAGCATTGTCGATGCGCGGTAAAGGGTAGACGTCTTTGCAAGTTATCTTATCAAGACGGCGGTAGTCAACGCAAAATCGAATTGAGCCATCTTTTTTCTTAACCAGGACTACAGGCGACGCCCAGGGACTATTAGAAGGTTGAACCACTCCACGCTCAAGCATTTCGCTTACTTGGTTTTCAATAAAATGGCGCTCCGCGGGTGATACACGATAAGGCCTCTGGCGCAGTGGTGCGTGGGTGCCGGTGTCGATCTCGTGACGTACAGTCGATGTGCGGCCTAATGGGGCGTGTTGACAGTCGAACGTAGATTGGTATTTCCGTAGAAGGCTGAGAAGCTGCGAACGTTGCGTAGGGCTCAAGAGGGCAGCTATGGAAGACGTCGTGCGTAGGCTGGGAACAAAGCAATCTATAAGTCAACGAGTTCCCGTCTGAACAGGTGTCGTCAAGAGGTGCGTCAAAGATGGTTACTGAGTCGGCAGACTGAAGACGTCCAAGGCCCTCGCCACGACGTAAGACGAGGGGCGTGGCCTTAGCGTTGGAAACGAGCAGTCTCCTGCAGCCACCACTGACAGGACAGCGAAGGGAAGGGAACATTGTCGGCGAACAAAAATGTCCGATGGGACAAACAGGGTAGCAGTGTCAGTGGCGAAAGTAGAGCAGGTATGCGCAATCACCGAAGAGTGCGGAGGGATTGTAGTGTCTTCTGTGACGACCAGTTTGTCGCCGAGATCAGGTCATGTGAGCGGGTATCGGGAAACGGAGAAAATTCAATTTCGGCGCGAGAACAATCAATGACGGCCTGATGATCGGAAAGGAAGTCCCACCCCAAGATGACGTCGTATGAACAGGATGAGAGGACGACGAACTCGACTGTGTACATGTATCCTTGAATGACAATGGACATGCGGGCGGTACATGCGGCAACAGGGGTTTCTTGCACTGGGAAATTGCATTCCGGAGTGACAGCGCAGATAAGGGCGTCATTCCTTTTCGAAGGTTGCGGCAAAGTTCTTCCGTAACTACTGAAACGGCGGTGCCTGTGTCGACTAATGTTAGTGTGACGACTCCTTCAACAGATACTTAGATTACGTTCATCGGAAGAGAGCGAGACCTTGTGTGGTTCGACTGGAACGCAGTTCTCGCCTCTTGAACTCCGGAGCTAGTTTTCCTGCTCCGATGGGGCCGGACGCCGCCGCATGGGGGAAAGTGAGCGGCGACGAGGGGATGGCGAGCGACGATCACGGGCAGAAGGAATGACGTTGCGCGTGGACGGCAAGTGCGAATCACGTGGCGGTGAGAAGGACGAAGCTGGCGAAACGTAGGAGGAGACAGGTTGATCATGACCTTGAAGCCATAAGCGACGGCGACAGAGTCGTGCCACGTGACCAGGGATACCACAGAATTAAGAAGCACACGGGGCCATTGTCGTGTGTACGCCAGGGTCCCGTGCTAGCTGGTGATCTGGTGGTGTACACTGGAGGGATTGGGCGTGGTGGTGTAGCAAACGGTGGTGCTGAAAAAGTCGATGGAGGTGGCCGTGCTGCCACCTCGGCGTAGCTGAGAGGTACAGGCAATGGTGGCGCTGCACGAGGGGACTGTATGGCTTCGGACACTTATTCCTGGAGCAGTTGACGCAACGGGTGAGCCAAGGACGGCGTGGGTCCAGGGACGGCGGTGACTAGGGATAGCTGGCGGGCGACTTCGCAGCGCATGAATTCCTTGATTTCGCCGAGCAGATAGTCGTTGTTAGTCACAGCGGCTAAACTTGCAATGGAAGTATCGGGAACAGAAGAACGTCGAGTGAGCAGACGTTGGCTCCTGAGTTCGTCGTAGCTCTGACAAAGTTCAGCGACCTCGACCATAGTCCGCGGGCTTTTCGAGAGGAGCATTTGGAATGCGTCGTCTTCGATTCCCTTCATCATGTGACGGATCTTGTCAGACTCAGTCATCGATGGATCGACGCGCTTGCAAAGGTCTACAACATCTTCTATGTACTTGGTGAAGTTCTCACCGGGTTGCTGGGAACGGCTGCGCAAGCGCTCTTCGGCACGGAGCTTCCGCACCGCAGGGCGACCGAACACTTGCGTAATGGGCGCCTTGAAATCTGACCAGGTGCGAAGGTCGGATTCGTGGTTGTGGTACCACACGCTAGCGACACCCGTGAGATAGAAGCTGGCATATCTGAGCTTCGCAGCATTGTCCCATTTATTGTGGGCACTCACCCGCTCGTAGATCGAGAGCCAATCTTCGACGTCGTATTCGGCGGAGCCGCTCAAGATGGGAGGATCGCGTTGACGCATTGAGCCGGGACAAATCAATGTTGGCGAAGCCGGAGGTGTTCTTTGGCTGGCGTCGTCAGGCATGATGGCCGGCAGTGTCCGATTGCGTAGTTACAGGGTTGGGGAAGTAGAACCCAGCACAGCTCCACCAAATATGTAATGTGGTTTATTGACGCCTCAGAAACGCGACCTTCTCAGTCGAGCCTCGGACACCGAGGGCGCGAGCCCATCTTCGTCGGCAGGCCGATGATGATAGTGCGTCCATAGGGCGCTCCAGTCTTCTTCGCTACAATATATATATATATATATATATATGAGAGGTGGAGTAGTACTGTGGAATACTATACAAACAGTAACTACTAAAACTGAAGAAGCACCATACAAATTGGTGCACTTTTAGAAGTCACATTCGACGCGGGCAAGTGAAATTCAAAGGCATTCATAATTGTTGGTCGAATGAGAAACTACCGCAAGAAAAATAACTGTAGTCGGAGACAACGCTGAGAGACAGCATCGTGCTCCGAAATCTATTATTGAAAGCGTATGAGTAAATGCGTTCTGAAGACTTACTACGTCGCCCTGCAACAAGACTCTCCAAAAGTACATCGGCGCGGTTTCTGGAGAACTGGGCTTTACTCAGCCAGTTTGTGGCCACCTGGGAACAGATACAAGCACTTGAGACAACACATAGTCGGAAGTTCGTATGCTCATCATTGGCGAAATGATAATTCGTCACGAGCTACAATACCACAAGCCAAGGGACGTACGCCTTCATTGGCAACGTCAACATGGGCTCGGAGCTGAAACACCTTGTCCCATACCCTCAGAATGAGTTCGTGGCAAACTCGGCCCTCAGCTTTCTGCTCTGCGGCCTCTACGGCAGATGTGAAATAACATTGGGGTACAAAGGGGCGTACAGGAGTAATCTGCCATTTTATTAACGAAACATAGGATATCGGCTTCGATGTCGTCCGTATTCTCCCAGGCAATCATAAGATCAATGTGACAGCAATGTAAATTTTGTGTAATGTTGAGATTCATATATGCGGTCCACACCCTGCAAATCGCACGAAATATATTTTTAGGTTTTGATCAGCGCCACATCATTAAGAATGTGCGATCGTAAACTGAAAAAGACATCGGCGGAACTCAGTAATTACCATCAAAGTACCTAAAGAAGGCATATACAATGCAAAAGAACCTGACAGTCAGGCCTGTTAGATTCCTCACGCGGAAACACCGGTAGTACCGTGAATTAGCGACCATGAGGCTGTTTTATGAAAGCTAAATCTGGAAAATGTGAAGGAATATTCTAGAAATAGTCGTATATCTACAATTACGTAAGAGCTAACATGACAGAAATTAATTCGGCACTAAATTGTTACTATTTTGCGTTTGAAATAGTCGCAGAAACTTGCGGTGTTGCAGAGCTCTGGCGTACTTTAAAGAAAAAGTTTTCGAGCTTCGTGACCGCTTTATTCCAACTCTGATATTAAACAGCGGAGCTGCTCTGTTTAAGCTGGCCTAAGACAGTGATGCATCGAGAAATATTGTGGGCCGATCCTGGCGGTAGTGCAGAAAGGGTCCAAGTGCAATGGCACATACCCCTGTGAACAGCGAAGCTGAGCCTGGCTAAGTCTAGCAAAGTATGTTTGGGACTTCTTAAGCTTAATAAGGCATCGATAGCCAATCAATAGCTAATCGATACTCGACCAATAATCAATAAATTCCGGAAAATGCTGGGGAGGACTTGGTAGTCATTAGCCTAGCCCTAATACTTGGCCAATATCTTGCGATAGCCAATCAATAGCTAATCGATAATCGAACAATCATCAATAAATTCCGGAAAATGCTGGGGATGACTTGGTAGTGCTTCATCAGCATCATAATCATCATCAGCCTATATTTATGTCCACAGTAGGACAAAGGTATCGATCTGCGATCTCCAATTCACCCTGTCTTGCGCAAGCTGATTCCAACTTGCGCCTGCAAATTTCGTAACTTCATCGCTTCACTTAGTTTTCGGTCGTCCTCGACTGCGCTTCCCTTCTCTTGGTATCCATTTTGCAACTCTAATAGTCCACCGGTTATCCAGCCTACGAATTACATGGCCTGCCCAGCTCCATTTTTCCTTCTTAATGTCAAATAGACTATTGGCTATTCCTGTTTGCTGTCTGATCCACACCGCTCTCTTCCTGTCTCTTAACGTTGCCTAACATTTTTCGCTCCATCGCTCTTTGTGCGGTCCTTAACTTGTTCTCGAGCTTCTTTGTTAACCTCCAAGTTTCTGCCCCGTATTTTAGTACCGGTAGAATGCAATGATTGTACACTTTTCTTTTCAACGACATTGGTAAGCTCCCGGTCAGGATTTGGTAATGCCTGCTGTGTGCACTCCAACCAAATTTTATTCGTCTGTAAATTTCCTTCTCATGATCAGGGTCCCCTGTGAGTAATTGACCTAGATAAACGTACTCCTTTACACACTCTAGAGGCTGACTGGCGATCCTGAATTCTTGGTCCCTTGTCAGGCTATTGAACATTATCTTTGTCTTCTGCATATTCATCTTCAACCCAATTCTTACACTTTCTCGATTAAGGTCCTCAATAATTTGCTGTAATTCGTCCCCATTGTCGCTGAATAGGACAATGTCATCTGCAAATTGAAGGTTGCTGAGATATTCGCAGTTGATCCTCACTGCTAAGCCTTCCCAGTCTTGAATACTTCTAAGCATGCAGTGAATAGCATTGGAGAGAATGTGTCTCCTTGCCTGACCCCTTTCTTGATAGGTAACTTTCTAGTTTTTTTGTGGAGAACCAAGGTAGCTGTGGAATCCTTGTAGATATTTGCCAAGATATTCACGTATGCCTCCTGTACTCCTTGATTACGAAATACCTCTATGACTGCTGCCATCTCTACTGAGTCAAGTGCGTTTTCATAATCTATGAAAGCCATATTGAGAGGTTGATTGTACTCCGCAGACATCTCGATTACCTGATTGATGGCATGGATTTATTTATTTATTTATTTTGTTATTTATTTATTTATTTATTTATTTATAGATACCGCGAGTTTTTACAAGATCTTAGCAGGGTAGGAACATACAAGTACTCTCATGCAAACATACAGTACGAGCAATCTTGCTGACGCTTGAATCCAACATGACAAAAGGACAGAATGCAAGCAAAAGGGAGCAAATAAATTACGTGCGACAGAGTCAAGAATGCAGGCGCGCCTTAAAAAGGGATAAATAATTTAGTGTAACGACTTCGTCAGGAACATTATTCTAATCTGTTCTTGTAAAATAAGAATATTTGAAACAGTTGTTGTACGGTGTTAACGGGGTTACTGCTAGGGAATGTTTGACGGGTAGCGTAAGCAGTTACAGGTGCTAGATATGATCCATCGCAGAATATCCCTTCCTGAAGCCAGCCTGTTCTCTCGATTAACTGAAGTCAAGTGTTGCCCTGACTTTATTGGAAATCACCTTGGTGAATATTTTATACAATACTGAAAGCAAGCGAATGGGTCTATAATTCTTTAATTATTTAACGTCTCCCTTCTTAGGGATTAGTATAATGTTGGCGTTCTTCCAGCTCTCTAGTACACTTGAGGTCGTGAGGCATTGCGTATAAAGGGCCGCAATCTTTTACAGCATATCTCCTCCATATTCGATTGAATCGACTGTTATTCCATCTTCTCCGGCAGATTTTCACCTAGTCACGTTTTGCAAGGCCCTTCTAATTTCATCTCTAGTTATAGAAGGAGCCTCTGAATCCTGTTCATCCCTACTTCGAATGGAATTAGCTTGGCTGTTTTGGGAACTGTAGAGGTCAGTATAGAATTCTTCCGCTGCTTTTACTATGTCATCCAAATTGCTGGTGATATTACCCTGCTTATCTTTCAGTGCATACATCTTGCCTATGTAATTCTATAGAATTCCTTTGCCAACCTTTCTTCTCATTTCATGCTGCATCCCTATTTTACGGCTTCCTCAATCTTTTACACGTTCTAATTTCGAATATTCCTTACTTTCTTCTTGTTGACCAGTTTTGGCAGTTCAGCGAATTCTATCTGATCTCTCGAGCTAGCCACTTTCATGTTTTGTGGTTTCTTTATTAGGTCCTTTGGTACTTGGGAGAGCTTACCTACTGGCTGCCTTGGTGCCTTACCTCCCACTTCAATTGCTGCTTCTGAGATCAGCCTAGTTACGGTTTCATGCATTACATCTATGTTGTCTTCATCTTCCTGTTCTAAAGCTGCATATTTGTTTTCGAGTACCAGCCCGATTTGGACTGCTTTTACCCTTACTGCGCCTAGGTTGACTTGTTTCTTCTTGACTAATTGTCCTCTTTCTCTCTTCAAACTCAGAGAAATTATATACCTCACTAACCTATGGTCACTGCACTTTACCCTACCTAACACTTCTACATCCTGCACTATGCTGGGATCGGCAGAGAGTATGAAGGTTATTTCATTCCTTGTTTCTCCATTAGGGCTCTTACAGGTACACTTCCTGTTGCTGCGCTTCCTGAAGAAGGTATTCATTATTTGGATCCTATTCCTTTCCGCAAATTCTACCAACATCTCTCCTTTAGCGTTCCTAGAACCGATGCCGCAGTTGCCAATTGCTTGCCCACCAGCCTGCCTTTTCCCCACTTTTGCATTGAAGTCGCCCATGACTACAGTGTACTAAGTTTGCACCTTTATCATTACTACTTCAGCAGCTTCATAAAACTGTTCTGTATCTTCATAATCGTGACTGGAGGTTGTGGCGTAGGCTTGTACTACTTTCATTCTATACCTCCCATTCAGCTTTATTACGACGACTGCTACCCTCTAATTATTGCTGTAGAATTCATCTATGTTGACCACTATGTCCTTATGAATTAGAAATCCTACCCCGAATTCTCTCTTATCTGGAAAACTTCTGTAGCAGAGGACGTGGCCATTAGTCCGCACTGTATAAGCCTCACCAGCCTTACCAGGTAGTGCTTAGCCTAGCCCAAATTCGTGGCCAATGCCTTGCGATAGCCAATCGATAGCCAATGAATTCGATTATTGATCGAGCTATTCGATGAATAGTCGATCAATAATCAATAAATTCCGGAAAATGCTGGGGATGACTTGGTAGTGCTTAGCTTAGCCCAAAAGCCAGGACTAGCTTGGTGCCCATCAGCTCCGCTGTCTCTAGGATTGCGCCTCCAGTGCAAGCTACGCCAATTTTTGTTCGACGCTACTCGTCTGGCTTACACCGACCAGAATTTTTAACAATGAAAGAATCCTTCACCACTAATGACCGCAATTGCATGTCGATGCAGATAACCAGACAGAACACGTTGGGGACCAGGTGCCCATCTCCGACATGGTAGCTTGGAAAGGAACATTAACCTTATGGGCTTTTGTCGTGAAAAATACATCCAACTTGTAACCCTTAGCTTTTTCTCCTTATGTTGCCATCCTCATAAAATTATTTTGTTTTAATATGCTGCCATCCTGTTCTTTGAGCTGGGCTAACCTTAACTACGAAGAGAGAGAGAGAAATAACATTTATTAGCACCGAATTAATATTAGCCGGAACTAAAGCCCAAGTCCGGGCCTCCTGGTAGGCTCATGCCTCCGGGCCCAGCACGTTCTTGACGTGTTGTACAAGAAACGGCCACCATAGTTTTTCAAACCTTCGTGGGGGCCACTCCTCCCAGCTGCCAGGACGCTGGTTGTGTGGTAATTTGCAATGTATTGTCTTTTTGAAGATGGCGTTTGCAGGGCACTCCCATAAGATGTGTTTATTTGATGGATAGGCCCCGCACTGTTTACAAGTGGGGGAGCCTGGGTCCCTGTTAATATAATGCGTATAGTGTGGTGTGAGTAATGTGTGTGTTTGTGCTTTTCGTATGATTGAGGCGTCCTCTCTCGAATGCGTGTAGGATGGTGTGTTGAGAATTGTTGATGCTTCCCTGCGAGACTTCAAAGGTTGAAAATGCTTCACTACAGCCACAGAGGCTTTTTGACCGAAAGAACCCTCAGGTAAAACAAAGGATGAACGTTGCTTATCGGCAACGAACAACCGCATTTTTTTTTCTTAACAAAGAATTCAACCAACATTCCTTTGTTTTGTCTCTACGCCGCTGCTTTTCACCATTAGTCCTTTCCAAAAGGCCTACGCACTCAGCTACACACCTTTGGCTGTATTCTTCGTGTGCGAACCTGGTAATGTACGCAATCTGTCCTTATCGTGTGACGGTGTTACCTAGGTCAATCAGAAAGCTGTATAAATGTCACATTAAAGGAACATGAAAATAGAATGAAGAATAACGAACCGACTCCCATTATTCAGCACTTAAATGCGGGTGTATGCCGGACTTTCGTAAGACTAACATTATCACGAGACTTAAAGACAGCGTAACCCGCTTGATCGTTGAAGATTACCCCATTCATAAAGCAGAAGACAGATGCATGAGCCGTTCATCAATCGCATTACCAGAAAACAATATAACATCTTAACAGGTGGCAAACGCGTTGATTGTATGTGCAGGCGTAACAGTGGGGCACACTCTGCGAGTGAACGAAAGGGCCTCATTCTTTTTCGCAGACGTTTGCAGTGTCAGCACGAAGCGGGGTAGACTGTTGCCGAGGGCCCCCAGACCGGCAAGATGGAGATGCAACGCTCTATGATGCTGTCGCGCGCAATGTCGCAGCGCTCTGTTGTCATCCGCCCTGCGTAAGTGACCAACAGTGCGATACCTTGTTAGTACTCCTAATGCCATGCATTCTAATCCTTTCACACTAACGTATGATGCTTACCTTCGGATGCAAAGAGAATAAGTTATCGACTCGGCTTTTGTCTGTGCTTCCCGCGTGAAAGCAGTCGTGAAGCAAATTTAATTGAATGAAAAGTTATCGCATTATTCCAGCACTGCGCACAGTGGCAAGATCTATTAGGTTGCCATTTCAAGCGTGGCTGTTGGAGCACTACACCAGTAGTTACGCTGCAGTCTGCTTCAGCCATCTTTCCTTTCAACGACCTTATAAAAGTGCACGTAACTACCTTTGAAGCAGTCGTCGTTGGCGAGGTGGTGGCATCTGCTAGGTTAGGCGCATCGGTCGGCATAGTACAGCCGCGCAAAGTATCACCGTGACGATGTGGTAGGCAATGGAGGGCACAAGTTACATTGAATGGCATGCACAAAGTAGCTAGCGTACGGCATTAGCATGTACAGTCGAGAGCAAAAATCTGACATGAACGACATGAACGAGAAATTAAATTTCGCTTGCAGAGCCGTGCAACCTGGAAGTGTCTCAATCGTCTCATGTGGTCGAACAAGTGCACTTGGTTTCAGCGTGCATACCTAGGCGGTCACAAGCATTTTTTTCGTGGCATCTGTGCTTCTTTGACATTTGCTCGCGACTGTAATTCAGTAAAACGTTAGGACCTTCCTGAAGAAACAAAAATACAGGTGTGTAACCGGAGCCGACTTAGTTAACATTTATGTGGCAAGCCCAGGGGACGAGGCGGAAACTGTTGTTTCTTTTTGAGATTGAATGATAGCGTGTGCGTATCCCTCCCTTGTTCGTACTTCTTTTCTCCCCCTCTCTTTTTTCGAGCACTGATTTTTCACACGCTACTTGGCGCGCCGGCTTACCCTCCTACCCTGTTGAACGTGGAGGAGAGTAAGCTACGCGTACGCATATTGGTGAAGACAAGTCCCGTTGTCGAAATGTCGGCTCCAGCGACATACCTTGTTCGACTGCTGTTAATTACTTGCAATGGTGTGCCTGCCTGTATATGTAAAGTTTAATGGTACAACGGCATATTAGGCCGTAGTGGGGAAAAGCCACCTCGTGTTCATTTTAAGAACAGGAAAAAAAAAAAGAAACACGGACACGAAAGAAGACAACAGGACGGGTTCTGAACAGCTCCCGTCCTGTCATCTTCTTTCATGCCCGTGTTTTTTCTTCTTTTTTTATTGAGCCGTTCTTAAGACGATGCCTAACCTACTTGCCCAAATGTCTGTTCTCCTAAACCTCGTGTTCGGTCACTCTTGATAACGTCAAGCAGTACGGGTGTTACTTGCAGGTAGCTTTTAGTCCGCTGGACCTTCCTGCCGTCCAGCAGTGGAGCTATTTTATGAGTACTCTTTGTGTACGCTGCAGGACGCAAGATACGGGCGGAATGATGCAATACCTTCTGACCATCGTCTTCCTCGTCGTCGTCTTCTGGGTGTGCGTCTTTGTCTACATGCAGTTCTTCGCAGCTAAAGGTGGGCTTGTATGGGACATGTCTGGCGCTCAGAAACGAAATTTCAATGTAGTGGGTGACGTTAAGGGGGCGCTTAAACACTTTTCTAACTAATCATAAAATGATTAGCTAATAAATTGCGACGCCTCACGAATCTCCTGCCGCAAGCATTTTTCGAACCCTTTAAGCACAGGCGAAGTTAGGGCCAGTTATCGGAGCTATCAGCGGCTCCTTTCCACTACCGCGCTGGACGTTGGACAGGGCAGACGGCAAGGGCCGCAAGGGAGCAATGCCCCGCCGAAAGGCTGAACGAGAGACGGCTCGTGTCGGCCGTGGTATCTACGCTACGCTTGTCGCCACGGGGGCCACGCGCAGCAGCAATGCGCAACTGTCGTGTTTAAACCGGCAGTGCCAAGCTGAAATGGTTTTTCTGCGAGCAATAATTCTATTACTGAGAATGCTCACAATGATCAGGAAATCAGCTGACAGCTATTGTGGGTCCAGCTGCTTGCGATGACGCTACATGACGTTGCGGGAGGATGGCAGATAACTAGGTGAGGTGTAAAAGTTAGGAAATTTGCAGGCGCAAGTTGGAATCAGCTAGCGCAAGACAGGGGTAATTGGAGATAGCAGGGAGAGGCCTTCGTCCTGCAGTGGACATAAATATAGCCGGATGATGTTGATGATCGTCCTCGTCCAGCTTGCTTTGGAGAGAACTGAGCGTTTTTGAAAGTGAAATAAACAACAGCACCCCGCAAACAAAATGAATTTTGCGCTATAAATTATTTAAAAATATAATTAATCACGTCGCTGTCACTGAAGAACTTGACAAGCCCTCCCACAAAATTGCACGCTTTTGGCGTTGCATTACCGCCTCTGCTGGTAGCCAACTTTATCAAGATTTCGTCCTTTCTGTCATCAGACGAACTCGAAAAAACGGCTTCCAAAAATTTAAGGCGCGTTAGTTTCTTTGCTGTAGCCATACCAGTCGCTCCCCTTCGGCTGCAACACGCACAACACGCAATGCCTGCTGAGATTGCACAGCGGCGCTCCACCTATGTTTCTGGCGCGCCTCAGGGCTACAATAAAGGTACCCCGACAGAGTGAGCCCTATTTATTGAGGACGAACGGGCGCACCAGTGTGCACCGGTGCGAATTATCGGGGACGCCATTATTAGAAGGCCACTATTGCGTGCTTTCAAAACGATTAGCATCGCCTACCTTGATGGCTTGTTCTTACCTAATTGGCTGAGAAGAGATGAGGAGGGCGATGAAGTTGGGAGTGATTCGGTGGCCAGAGCGCAGTGAAAAGTGGATGAGAAGGGTGGTGGCGGCGTCTGTGATTGGCCCGCTTCCCCTTGCTTAGCTTGCGGTGGCAGGTCGAAAATCACGATGGCCTGCAACGGAGGTTGAAAATGCCACTAAAACTCTGCGAATACAGTTGGAAGAGCGATGTGGTAAACATGCTGAAAAGGATCGACCACCTTACACTCCCGCGCGGAAATTGTTCTCATATAAACAAATAAATTGCAACACCGTAGAGGTTTGGGCAAGACTGAGACTTTGCCTTTACTGTGGCAGAACTAACATATCTTAACAAACACAATAATTCTGGGGACATTTTATCGGTTTCTCATTCTTCTTGTTCATGCACAGTGATGTACCTTTATTTTCTTCAGGTATATATTTGTGTTCCTATCCAAATAAAGAATTCAGTAGCCAGTCAGCGCTGGTGTGTTCCCCTTCTTTTTGCGCTGTTCCCCTGTCGAATACACAAATAAATCGATTCTTCCCGGCAGCTCCAAGTAGCGAGTGCCAGAGCGATCGTTGGGCAGACGTCTTCTATTTCTTTCGGAACTGGACACCCTCCGGTAATCAAAAAAAAAAAACGAAAAAAAACGTTGCAGTTCGTGAACGCGGGTTAAGCGCAAGCTTATGGACGCCTCGAACATGCACAGCGAGCACTGCGGGGTCGAAACACAAGATGGAAAAGGCGCGAACGCCGTCGCGGACATGATTAGGGTGCCTCGATGTCTTTCTCGCCCACCGCGGCAGTCGAGTAGGACATCGTGGCGTCCTAGACATGATCTCGACTTTGCGACGCCTGGTGTGCCACAGGGACAGCGAGAACCGCGGCGTCGAAGCACAAACGGAAAGGGCGAGAACACGGCGATTTTCTTGTCCACATCCACGTGCCTTCTTCCTCCGGCGTTCTCTTCCGTCACGACGACAAACATAATTTCACCGATGTCACAGGCACCGAATTACGCTTGCTCATAAAAAGTATTTTTTCGGCATATTATAAAACGCGTTGTTCGATTGCCAATAACTCCGCTTCTACTGTACGCATTGATTTTTTTTGTGGCAAAGTATTTCTGAAATAGCATACTTTCACTTCCAATGTCTTTCTCCACTTCGATAAAAAGTCACCGGCCTGCGCGGCACAAGCAGCACAGTCACAGCATAAGCTGGTTGAGCGGCGCAAGAGTAGCTCCAATTTCGGCACCACGCACAACAAGGTCTTCGCGGGAAAGTGTCTTCGCCTCGATTTTGACGAGAACGATCTGAACTGTCCGCCCGGCGTCGGCGTAGAGCTGCGGCTTGTAATGCTCTCTGCACAGCAGTCTGCTGAGCCCGATGTTGCCTGGTTGTAGCCGCGCACGTAGCTCTACGATTCGGTTTTTCAGCAGCGGTTCGTACCTTGAGAGGAGACGCCATAACGTGTATCGAAGAGTTACCCAGAATACGTGGCGCACATCTAACATCGGGATAGCGCTGATAGCGCGCCTCGTCTGAATCGCATCGTGTCTGAATCACATCTCGTCGCACGCGGCGGTTGCAGGCACGTTAACTAGATGGCGCCACCATACTAGCGAAGGCTCGGGTTGTCTGCTCCTGCACGCCTGCCTATAAAGGGAATTTTTCTTCTGCCTGAGAGCAAGCGCTTGCGTGGCTCAGTGGTAAAGTATCCGACTCCCACGCAGTGGGCCTGGGTTCGATCCCGGCCGAGAGCGGGTACTTTTTTTCGCATTTGCGGCGATAGCGGCTACGGGGCGGCGGCGGCATCATCGCGACCAGAAACGGCTTTTGGAATGAGCCCATAACAGCTTACGCTGTAAGAGTGGTTCAAGGCCCCTTTAACGTATACACGCCACTTTGATGTGCTGAGGTTTTGCGGTTTAATGGCATGTGACAGACTGGCGGAGTGGGCGCCACCTGAGAAATTTTGACTAATACCGGAGGGTTATGGTAAAAAGGGCGTGGCATAGGGAAGAATTATTTTTCTTTAGTTTGGTCTAACCTTGCATAATTTGTGTGTACACGTTATATTAGATGGGGAGATCTGGCGATATTCGCGCCAGATTTCCCCATCTGTCATTTGTCACCTGTCTTACAGACACGTGAAATGGGGGTGGCCCGAAAAATGTTTTACCATTCGGGGAGGACTGATTGCAGAAATGAAATAAAAACAGTTTGGAATAGCTTGGGTTATAGCGCTACTGGAGTCGTTTAGTACGCAGGAACCAAGGCATCGAACAATGAGGTGATGGGCTGAACACAGCTAAAGAACGCAGCTCATTGTTTTTTACATCGGAGCTGTATATGGCTAGGGTGCTATAGAGTTTTCGTGTCCGCACACAAAAAACTCCCGAGGCTCTGAGGCACCCTATCTGATGATGATGATGATTTAATGGCCTCCCCTTTGAAACGGGGCGGTGACAAATAGTCACCAAGCCTGCGTGATTTAATCAGGTATGCTATACATGTTTTTTATCTAGCATTTTTGAATACATTTCATTACTCTTTTTTTCCCCTCAATATCTACCTTGTACCTCTACCTATGACTAAGATCAAATCAGGTCGTATCAATATCTTCCCTGCTTTTTTCCACCAATACTCTAAACGTCTGTTGCTTATCTCGAGTCCTGACCGATTGATGCTTCCGTCCACTTTTCTGGAAGGTGTACGTTACCTACGGTTCTCGCTGGGTGGACCCCGTCGCATTCCATTAGAATGTGTTGAGTGGTCCCCGGATCTTTGCTTCCGCACACACATGCCTCATCTAGTTCCGAATGTTTGCTCCGGTATGTTTTGGTCCTTAGGCAACCGGCTCGCGTCTCAAATAGCAAGGCACTGCCCTTTCTGTTATCGTACAGATTTTCCCTTCTAATTGCTTTCTTGTGATTCTTGTAAATATCCATTGTCGTTTTTGTTCACTTTAAAACAGCCCCCCCCCCCCCCCCCCCAAAAAAAAAAAAAAACACGGACAAGAGAAAACACGGGACAGCACACGGACAAGGAAGAACATGGGACAGCGCTCGTCCCGTGTTTTCCCTTGTCCGTCTTTTTCGGCGCTGTTTTAACATGAATTATCCGTACCAACTAGCTCGTACCCAAACCCTTCAGAGTCCTTTTTGTTTCCGAGGCGTACAGATGCCGCCCTCTATGAGGAGCCGGAGCAAATTCAAGGACACCAGTAAGGCATGTGGTGACATCTGGCGTAGCAACAGGAAAGCTAGGAAGCTACCCAATACTACATGGCGTTCGGCGCTCGGTGCGATGATCGATTCGGCTGCCTCGAAGAAGGCAGTGTTTGTTCTTGTCGAGGCTCTGCTGCAGCTCCGTAAAGAACCTAGAACCGCAGAAATTTTGGCGTAAGTAATATCTTACTAAAAAAGCGTATTCACGAAGCTAAAACTGTTCGTAAGATCAGCAAGCTTGCGATGCCCGTTGCTGCAAGGATGAGCGCTGTAGTCGAAAAAGTGCATATACAGTAATACCCCGTTAACTCGAAGTAGTAAAAACTGGGAAAATTTCGAGATAAGCGGAGTTTCGAGATGGGGAAATTCACGAAAATATAAGCATAACCACAGCGTAAAGCCACCATGAAGCCTTTCCAACATGGCGCCAGTAACTGCCGACTTCCTCCGAAAAGTTCCATGTACCAGGAGCGCTAATTTTAGTAGGTCATTTTTGCGATATAATGTGCGACCCAGAAACCGACACGTCGGTCGTTTATAGGCAACGGCAAACCTCGCACATATAAGCGCAAACGCAGATGCATGTTAACACCGTGTTCGAAACCGAGTCACGCTAAAAATCTTGCGAACGTGCTCGGTTCCCCGGAGTTTTCAACCGAGAATAACCTCCGCAGAGCGTCGTTCTGACAAAGCGCGAACTGCACCGGATAAGCCATCGCTACAAAATCACGGCCCTTAAAACAAGTGGTGGGGCGTGGGTACATACCGGACATTTGGCACAGGTGCGACGTGGTTTCAATAATTCAGGTCGACGCCCAGTTGATTCTCGAGCCATTTATTTTTCACAAGAGAAACTTGTAATGCTGGTCTGCTTGGTGGCTGCACTCGGTGCGAGAAAAGCGTTCTCAATGGCCTCAAGATCTGTATGTCTCGAAAGCGCCATGCCTCACGTTGCGAGTAAACGCCGCGGGAGAGCGCTCGCCAGTCTCCTGCTTATCCTGCTTAGTACCGTGACCACCGCCAGCGCAGCCACGCACAACAGCTGCCTCTGAGCACCGGGCATCGGGACACTGCCGTGCGTGGCTGCCGTGTTTACAAGTGGCGGCGCGGTCGCCTCTGGCCGACGCTACTCTTTCTCGCACGCCTTGTTCGCGTCAGCGGTCGTAGCGACGCTCCTGCCGCGTAATCAATGGGATCAGCCAACCGATAACTAGATGAGGATGAAGTAGAACCGGCCTGGGTCGGTATTTCGTAGCGATGCGTTATGCTTTATTCTACGCTAGCCTTGTCAACCACCGCTCACGCCGGCTGATCCCGTTGATAACGTGAGCGAACCGTCGCTCTGACCGCTGACCAAGCGCGAAAAGCACGAAACAGCATTAGCTTCGGAAAAGCCATCGCTTCAAAATACCAGCCCTGGTTTCACTTTTACAGCGAAAGCTGTATACGGCTAGGCGAAACGAAAAACCGTTCGCCACATATTTTGATAAAGGTCTCCATTGGCTGCGCCGTCAGTTACGTCGTTCCCTACATCGCACCCAAGCGCGCGAGCCATTGGCAGCGCTGTTAGCGACGTCGTTATCTGCGTCGTACCCAAGCACGCGCAACGACCCGGCAAACGCGTTTCCGCCATTCACACGTGGACGCTGCTCTGCCCGCAACGCCGCTTCCTCGGCTCGCCGTTGTCGCATGCGTTCGATATCTCAAGTTAGCTCGGCGTCGTGGTTAGCAGCATCCGGCCGCCATTGGCGCTTGCGTTCCACTAGAAACACAAACATGTAACCAATAATTGAGAAACGCTTCAATACAGCGTCGGGATTAACCCACTGCTAAACAGCGGGGCCGCACGTTTCAGCTTCACTGGTTAACCATCTGTACGGAGTGCTTGGGCGGTGATATTTATTTTGCGATACTACAGCTGCGCAAACAAGTAAGAAAAATTGTTTCGGTACTCTTTTTTTTCCAGCATTTTCGCAGTCTAGGTTTCGAGATATCCGGAGTTCCGGGCAGTGGCGTTTCGAGATACGGAGAGAAAAACTGATGGAGTTGACACCATTCCACGGAAAAAATTCGACTTATCCTATACTTCGAGATATCAGATGTTCGAGTTACTGAGGGCTTACTGTATGTCAGGGTAGCACAGGTGGGAAATTCAGTACTTCAGCCAATAGTAAGCGTAAGTCGACCCACAAACCCGAAACAGCCGTCGCAGATGACGACTTAAGAAGTGTCTACGATAAGGGTGTTGCAGTCTTACGAACATCATTATGTCTATCTGCCTCGCTAGAGCTGACGCAGATAAGCGTTGGAACGCGTTGTTGCGGATGATTGGCCAAAGGCCCCAAGTGATGGCGGGCGCGTGCCTATATCTTTGTAGGGCGCTCTTATTTGTCATGTCAAAGTGCATTGAGCTGTTTCAGTGCATAATTCTATTGAGCGTGCGCCGCTGTGAATGGCAGTAACACTAATGATGTGCAGCTAACTTCTGCCTAATGTCTGATATACTGTGTATCTGTATGTGCGCAGTATATATTTATAGTCTGGATTTTCATACTCGTCATGACGCTCTATTAGGTTCTAGCAAATAGAAGTGTAGCGTCCGTCCCTGACAACCATCAAATTTGTCATTGGTGTTATTTGAGCACTTCTATAGTACTTTTTTTCTAGTTTGAGCTTTCTATTATTCATAGGGCTGCTGATGATTATTTTTTTCAACACTTGGAGGCCATAATTCTCCATGCGAGATGAAACAATGAAAAAACGCCTAAACGTTTCTAATTATCAAAACTTGTTGCTGTTGCACAATTCGCTGTCGTGTTCCGTGCTGTTAGCCTCAGCCTTCTATTATATAGCTTATAGTTTTAATTTAGCACTAGGGAAGTAGTGCCTGTGCCCATGGTGTTGCTCATCCTGTGGCCTACGATGTGAACCGACATATACTTACGACGGATGGCAATCCTGTCTATGATATGAAGCGGGAAGTGAATACGATGACAAAAAGAAAAAAGAAATGGGGAATAAAATGATGTACCACCATTTGATACGAAAATCATGTGGACTGCGTAAACAAGAGTGACGGTGTGAAATAAAATCACGAACACAGCGAACAATTTTCGCGCGCGCGCACACACACACACACACACACACACACACACACACACACACACACACACACACACACACACACACACACACACACACACACACACACATATATATATATATATATATATATATATATATATATATATATATATAAATTATACCTCCTTTTCACCCCGTTAAGATGATCGAACAGCGAAGCTGTGTTCACCGAGTGTTACACGAGTGTTACATGTGCACGTGTTGCACGTGACGCAATTGCGTAAACGCAAGTAAACGAGGATAATTAACACGAACTTATATTGAAATGTTGCGAGGCGAGAAGAGGCAACGACTTCCGACGTTACTCGACGAGTGTCCAGTTCTCTGGTCGAAACCTGCCGAGCCGCCAGAGGCATCGGCAGGCGCCTTCTTAGCCTCTAACAAAGTCTAGAAGTTAGCGGCTAGGCTTTATGCCGCCTCTGAGACCAGTTTCAAACGTGGATGGCTATTTGTGAAGTCATATGCTTCAGGCTTGCCGCCGCTACTTCTTTTTAATAATTGGCTTTTCTTTCAAATGTCTTTGGGATGCTGATGCATCCCCTTTTTATTTATTGTACTATTGGCACTCACGCCTGCTGTACCTATGGGGTGGTGCGGGCTTCCCTATTTTATTTAGATTTTTAAATGTTTGGAGGCACAAAAAGCAGTCACGGACACTGGGCGTGTTCGGGGCGAACGTGGGGAAACGCTGAGGGCATCGGCAGCAGCTCTGCGCTTTGCGTGTTATCTGAAAGGGCGCGCCGCGAAGAAACACCTGTTATATCCATCGCCTCTCCTCCTGGCGCCCAGCGCGGCCTCTCATTGGTCGCCTCCTCCCCCCAACGCGCGCCCTATCATTGGTCGCCTCAAAAGCGCGCAGCATAACACCGTAAAGACACCATAAGCTATTGTTTTGCATGCACAAAGCCAGTAACAGGTAACAGGCCATTGGAAGACCAGAGGACAATGAAAAGCGGCAGCAGACGACAGCCATCGTCGTCTTATGATTGGTTGGATATGCTTATTCTAAACTGCAGACTAACATCAGTCCTGGGCGAAAATGACGTCACTCACGTCTTTCAGTCGCTTCGTGCGATGTTCTTTCCCTAGTTTTCGCCTCTCACTTACTATCACTTAGGAAACCCTTTATATGAGTTTGTGAATCCAGCGCAAGAATTTTGGTCCAGCCGGTGACAGTCTTACGGTGCTCCGTGCCTGCTGCGCAGTAGTCAGGTCAACATGACCACATGAAAAAGTCGCCCACAGTGGCTTGGTATCGCGAAGTCAACAACGTGAGGGATATATATATATATATATATATATATATATATATATATATACCGACGAAGACCGACGAAGGCCGGTCCTCCGGCCAAAACATCAGTCAGTAAATATTCCATAAACGTTCGTCTTTTTTTCCTTTTTTGAATATACCTTCGGGTCTGGCGCGAAACCCTTCATCTTGTATGCATATATATATATATATATATATATATATATATATATATATATATATATATATATATGACTGTGATGTGTGGTGCGCGACGGTGATATTTGTGGTGTGCGACAAGGTGCGGTGCATTTCAAACAAGAAGCAGACGACAAGGAGAGCACGCGCCGCTCTACCGCGCCGCGCTGAAAACGACGACGCCGAAGACCGTCCGGCGCGTGAACACGCGGCGCAAGAAAAGAAATCAAAAGAATAAAGCCAATCCAATCACAGAGGAACACGAGCCTCGAGCAGCCAATGAAAAATCGACGAGTCGACCAGAGCAGCAGGAAAAGGAGCCGCGCTGGCAGTAGGGGGAGGAGTTCCAGAAGCGGCACCAGGAGAAGGTCGGCCACCGGATCGGGAGTTGAAGACGGCCGTCGGGTTCCGGACCCGAGCCACCAGGACTTCACCCGGCCGGGGCCTCCTGCCAACCCATTCCTGGGCGCCGCCACTCCATCCGTTCGAGAACTGCTGCCCGAGGCCGGCAAGCGTCTGCGCCCGTGGGCAGAACGAGAGCTGTCGGGCTACGGGCCCGAGCTCCACGACCAGCTGCCCGGCCAGAACGCCGCCGCCCTCAACCCCTGCTGCCAAGCCGCCTGCCTTCCCGGGCATCGCCACCCTGCCCGATTGTCAACTGCTGCTGCCCGAGGCCGGTGAGCGTCTGCGTCCGTGGGCAGAACGTGAGCTGTCGGACTACGAGCCCGAGTGCCACGATCAGCTGCCCGACCAGAACGCCACCACCGTCGACCCGTGCTACCGAGCCGCCTGTCCTCTTCCACCGAGCCAGAGCTGCCACGCTCTGGCAGCCTGTACGACGTTCCGACACAACGTCTTTTGGTGAGATCAACAACGCTTATCTCGTCGTCTCTTCTCCGCTTCGCCGCGTCAAGACTGTAGTGCATACGCACACCCGCAGCCTGCCCGAACTTGCCCGACATCAGTAAGCGTTCTAGCCACATGTGTGTTGTATTATGAGTTCTTTTTGAGTGTTTATTTTATGGGGTTTTTTTCTCGTTCTAGTTACATTAAACGTTTTGTGTGCGCGTTCCACAAACGGCTTTGTCTACAATTGGGTTTTTGTCCCCAATTGGGTTTTTGTCCCCAATTGGGTCTTTGTCCCTGATTGGGCTTTGCCCTTAATGGGGTTGTCCCCCAATTGAAGAACCGTCTGCAGTCACGCTGCATCACAAATTGGCGTCCGCGAGACAGGACGAAGCCGTTTGTTTGGATTTTCTTGTCGATTATAACAGCTTGAAACCATGGCTAGCACGCGAGAGCTGTTAGCTTTAGCGGAACGCATGGGGCTTGAGGGAGCAGAGCTAAAAGCGTGGTTCACCGAGCGGCAGGCGCGAGCGCGAGAAGAACGCGCTGCGGAGCGAGAAGCGAAAAGAGAACAGATTGAGCGCGAGGCACGTGTTTTACAGTTGCGTCTGAGGGTCGCGGAGGCTGAAAGGGCACGCTCACTGAGAGAGATTTGCGAGCTGGACTCGTATGCAAGCTCTATTGAGCAAGCGTTTGACGCGGGCTCCAGACTCAGCAGTTCGAAAAATCTGTCTAGCGATTGCCCCGAACGCCGTCGCGGCCTTCCGTTCGCAAAAGGCACTAAACAAGAGGGCAGCAGAGAAATGAACAGGAACATAACCAGTCTAGATCCTGAAATTAACCTCAAGGAGGCTGAGGATAGCTCAGGGAGCAGACAGCAGGCAGCTTCTCATGAAATCGAGGCACGCATGCGCACCTGTGCTATAGAAAAAGCACCTTGGATAAAGAGGCGAAAATGCCGTCAGAAAGCCCGATGGACTGGGCAGCGGTGCGCATTGCCGGTGACCTCGAAGAGGACAAGATCACCAAGGAGGCATGCATGCGAACCAGTGCAACAAAAAGCACATCAAATGAAGAGGCATATAGACCTCTAGAAAGCCCGACGGACCGGGCGAAGGTTCGCATTGCCCATGACCTCGAAGAGTGCGAGGCGAGCGAGGAAACGCTCCCCCACTCTTCCGGTGTGCCCCTTGCAATGGTGACAAGTGGCCTCGTCAGATGCGAGGACCACCCAGATGAATCGCCTCAAGAGGTGAGCTTGCCTGCCTGTGTCCCCGAAAACCCGATAGGTGAATATGGAATGAACCTGAGGTGTATGGAAGTACTCAGCCAGGAGACTTGTACACAGTCAAAGGAAAATGCCAGCTACTTTAAATGCAAGACCCAGAGCATGTTAATACTTAGTGACAACGCATGCACGCAAGGTCGGTTCAAGGGTCTGCTAGCTGAGGAGGCCGGTAACATTGTTAAAGAGAACCCTTCGGAGTTCCCAGATACATGTCCTGAAGAATGTAAAGGGGAGGCATCGACTTTGCACTTCCCCATGACTAAGGAAGTGGAGCAGTCCTCTCTTGCGTTAGAGGAGATAATTTCCACTGAGACGCGTGCGAAATGCTTGCACGACCACATAGAGGTCGGCGATACAGCTAAGCGTCTGAGTCAGGTCTTCGGAAAGAGCAGATGCTCGCCGCTCCGAAATCGCATAGCGTTGGCACCGCTAGTGTTGTCTCGAACGCACAAGCGACGAGCGATTCGCCTAATGTGGGTTAGAGTAACCTGAGGATGCTGTAGATCCCCGGTTGGATCTTTTTTGGATACCTGACCCCGGACTGAATAGAACTTTTTAAGTGTATTGTACATGTGCTTACGCACGGTTCATCAAAACTTGAGTGTTGTGCATTGAATGCCATCAAGTGTTCTGCACATTTGGTTGACATGTTCTCTTCTGTGCTTATTTTACACTTGCTTGAATTTGCAAGGTCATGATTATTCTGATTGGGGTTCTGACTGAACTTTATTTTTCTGACTATCAGTATAATATTATCAACTCACTGTGCTGTGTGTTTGGACCAAGGATAGGTGATGGAGACACAGTGATTGAAGTGTGAAATGTGTCGCGCACTGACCGGCAGTTTTTCCTGTGGAAAAACTTGTCCCAAAAAGGGGCTTATGTGATGTGTGGTGCGCGACGGTGATATTTGTGGTGTGCGACAAGGTGCGGTGCATTTCAAACAAGAAGCAGACGACAAGGAGAGCACGCGCCGCTCTACCGCGCCGCGCCGAAAACGACGACGCCGAAGACCGTCCGGTGCGTGAACACGTGGCGCAAGAAAAGAAATCAAAAGAAATAAAGCCAATCCAATCACAGAGGAACACGAGCCTCGAGCAGCCAATGAAAAATCGACGAGTCGACCAGAGCAGCAGGAAAAGGAGCCGCGCTGGCAGTAGGGGGAGGAGTTCCAGAAGCGGCACCAGGAGAAGGTCGGCCACCGGATCGGGAGTGGAAGACGGCCGTCGGGTTCCGGACCCGAGCCACCAGGACTTCACCCGGCCGGGGCCTCCTGCCAACCCATTCCTGGGCGCCGCCACTCCATCCGTTCGAGAACTGCTGCCCGAGGCCGGCAAGCGTCTGCGCCCGTGGGCAGAACGAGAGCTGTCGGGCTACGGGCCCGAGCTCCACGACCAGCTGCCCGGCCAGAACGCCGCCGCCCTCAACCCCTGCTGCCAAGCCGCCTGCCTTCCCGGGCATCGCCACCCTGCCCGATTGTCAACTGCTGCTGCCCGAGGCCAGTGAGCGTCTGCGTCCGTGGGCAGAACGTGAGCTGTCGGACTACGAGCCCGAGTGCCACGATCAGCTGCCCGACCAGAACGCCACCACCGTCGACCCGTGCTACCGAGCCGCCTGTCCTCTTCCACCGAGCCAGAGCTGCCACGCTCTGGCAGCCTGTACGACGTTCCGACACAACGTCTTTTGGTGAGATCAACAACGCTTATCTCGTCGTCTCTTCTCCGCTTCGCCGCGTCAAGACTGTAGTGCATACGCACACCCGCAGCCTGCCCGAACTTGCCCGACATCAGTAAGCGTTCTAGCCACATGTGTGTTGTATTATGAGTTCTTTTTGAGTGTTTATTTTATGGGGTTTTTTTCTCGTTCTAGTTACATTAAACGTTTTGTGTGCGCGTTCCACAAACGGCTTTGTCCTCGATTGGGTTCTGGGAGGCTCCGCCTCAGAGAACCGCCAGAAAACATTAACACCAAAGAACCTGCTCATTACAATGACAAAAAGAAAAATAGAAATGGGGAATAATGTGCGTTAGACGGCCGTGTTGTAAGCGAAGGTGACGAATGGGAGAATAACATCCCAATTGGTGTTGTCAGGGTTGACGTACATTGAAATCATGTCGGACAGCGTACGATGAAAGCGCTCTGTGAGGCGATTAGTTTGAGGGTGGTAGCTGGAAATCGTTTTATGGATGGTATGGGACGCACGGAGAACATCGTCGAGAAGTTTGGACAGAAAGGTCCTGCCGCGGTCACCCAAAAGAATACGTGGGGCTCCGTGTCGTAAAAAGATGGTTTCCAAGAAAAAGGATGCAACCTCCGCTGCGGAACCGGAAGGTAGTGCGGCTGTTTCAGCGTACCGTGTCAAGTGGTCTACAGCTGTGACAATCCATCGTTTACCGCCAGCCGATAGGGGTAGTGGTCCATACAAGTCTATACCAACGACTGCGAAAGGAGCTTCAGGACGCGGGACAGGTTGTAGCAGTCCAGTCGGAGGTGAGGTCAGTCGTTTGCGGTGTTGGCAGATCGAACAGGAAGCCACGTATTTTGCTACGCTTGTTGCAAGTCCAGGCCAAGAGAGGCGGCTGCGAATTCGCTCATAGGTTTTATGGAAACCAAAGTGACCGGCAATGGGATCGTCGTGAAAGGTCTCCAGTATCTGGGCCCGAAGTGATCGGAGAACTACAGGAACCCAACGGTGTCCTTCGGGATGAAACCCGTACCGGTATAGCACCGAATTTTCGATCTTGAAGTTTTACAACTGCCGACGGAGTCGAGCGTTAGGTGTGCGAGAGGATCCCGAATACGTTCCATAACGGAGTGGCAGTAGGAGTCACTACGTTGGCAAGTTGCAAACGTATGAGAATGGCTAGGTGGGAGCCGGTCGAGAGCTGCAAGTGAAGGAAATGCAGGAGACACGTCCGGCGGGGTGCTCATGGAAGGTGGTAAGCAGACAGTGTTTGAAGACGGTGGTAGGGGACAACGAGAGAGAGCATCGGCATCCTGGTGTTTTTTCCAGACTTGTAGGTGACGTCGAAGTCGTATTCTTGTAAACGAAGTATCCAATGGCCGAGACGTCCCGTTAAATGTTTTAGCGTCGCCAACCAGCACAAGGCGTGGTGATCAGTAACGACCGTAAAGTGGCGGCCGTGCAGATAAGGCCGGAATTTTTGGACGGACGAAACAACGGCAAGACACTCTTGTTCGGTAATCGTATAATTTTTCTCTGGAGGTGTTAGCGTGCGACTTGCGTATGCGACCACACGTTCTTCGGAAGTTTGCTGACGTTGCAGAAGAACAGTGCCGATACCATGACCGCTGGCGTCAGTATGTAGAAGAGTGGGTGCGGTGTTGTCGAAATGACAAAGCTGAGGTTCGGACGTGCGGGCACGCTTGAGGGCGTCAAAAGCAGTTTGGCATTCGTCCGACCATACGTAGGGAGCTCCAGAAGGAAGTAGTTGATGGACCGGCGCCAATGGTGGCAAAGTTACGTATGAAGCGCCGGAAATACGAAGCTAGGCCAAGGAAGCTACGCAAGTCTTTGGCACGTTGAGGCCTGGGGAAGCGCAGGACAGCGGTAATCTTATCGAGGTCAGTTCGAATGCCCTCCTTGATGACAAGGTGTCTGAGTAGTTTAATGGTTTTTCTGGCGAAGTGGCACTTTTTTGTATTCAGCTGGAGGCCAGCAGCGTAAAGGCATGTGAAGAC
Source organism: Dermacentor silvarum (assembly GCF_013339745.2). Lineage (NCBI taxonomy): Eukaryota > Metazoa > Arthropoda > Arachnida > Ixodida > Ixodidae > Dermacentor > Dermacentor silvarum. The sequence continues at coordinate 137,092,757 of NC_051163.1, read as the reverse complement.
TTCGTCGAGGCGCTGCAAGTGCTAATGGAAGGTCGACGAAAATATGACGATGTCGTCAAGGTAGCATAAGCAAGTCTTCCACTTTAGGCCCCGTAGTACAGTGTCAATCATCCGCTCAAATGAGGGCATGTCTGCCTGTATCCGGAGCGTAGATCAAGGCTGGTAAAATACTTCGCGACTTGTAATGAATCTAACGCATCATTGATTCGGGGCAGTGGATATACATCTTTGTGGATTATTTTCTTCAAGGCACGGTAGTCTACGCAAAATCGCACTGAGCCGTCTTTCTTATGCACCAAAACGACAAGTGACGACCAAGGGCTTGAGGAAGGGCGGATGATGCTATGTTTTAGCATGTCGGCAACATGGGTATCGATGATCTGGCGTTCGGCAGAAGAAACACGATATGGCCGCCGGCGCACGATGGAAGTTTCATCTGTGTGTATGCGATGAGCCGTTGCAGAAGTGTGTCCCAGAAGAGCAGAGTGCACGTCGAAGGAGTCTTGATGCTTAGATAACAACGCCAGTAACTCTTCCGTCTGCTGTGGCGTTAGATCAGTGCTGATTGCACCAACGAGAACAGAAGCAGGGACCGTATCTATAGCTGTAGGTGCTTGTGAAACAGCAGTAGTCGATGTAAGCACAGAGACAGGCTGAGTGTCCGAGACGCAAATTGCAACAGCGCCTTTAGGAAGAAGTACGGGCTCAGTGGTTGTGTTCAGTACAGCCGAAGTGGCCGTGCCGTTGGTGAAGCGAACAAGGCTAGGTGCCAGAGCAATCCCTTTGGATAGGCAACGAGCTGATGGTACAACAAAAACGTCACCATCGGCGATGTCAGAGTTAACTACAAGAAGTTGTTCGCGGCCAGGAGGAACCATACAATCGTCAGCAGTTCGTAACCGAAGCCGCGGTTCGGGCATTTCGTCGGAATTGTCGGTCTCGGTCAAGTTAACGAGGCGTTGATGGCACGAAATGAAAGCAGACGCCGAAGAGAGAAAGTCCCACCCTAGTATAAGCATGTGAGCACAGGAAGTCAACACTGCGAACTGGATATGGTGGCGAATCCCGTCAATCGAAACTCGAACGATGCATTGTGCCGATGGCCGAATCACAACATTATTTGCGCCACGTAGAATAGCTCCATTGTAAGGTGTAGTAACCTTGCGTAGACGAGAGCACAAGTCAGCGTGAATAATAGAAATAGCTGCGCCCGTATCAATCAATGCAGAAACTGGTACACGGTCTACACACAGTAATAAAGTATTGGCCGGGCACACTGGAGGAACTGTAGTCTGTGCGGGCCATGCAGCTTTCCCTCCAAAAACTGCACCATCTAGTTTTTGATCGGTAGTCAGGAGTGTGGGAGGCCGGTAGCAGAGGTGATATCGAGCGTCGGAGAGGGGAAGGCGAGCGGCGGCACCCTGGACGGTAGTTGCGAGGCTCTTCAAGATTTGGAGGCGGAGTAAGTAAGCGTTGGGAAAACCGGCGCTGGTTGGGACTTGGAAGAAGCAACGGGTCTCTCTCGTAACCATCGTAATCACGGCGTTCGTCCTGTTGTTGTCTTCGACAAACGCACGATATGTGCCCGCGAATACCGCAATAGTAACAAATGGGGCGGGGCGTAGGCCGGGTAGGGTAATATTCCGTGGCAGCTGCACGAGGTGCCAGAGTCGCCAGATGGTTGGGAGCAGCAGGAGCAGGAGGCATTGCCGGAACGAACGCTGTCTGAACGAACGAACGCTCACAATATATATATATATATATATATATATATATATATATATATATATATATATAGCCACGGTACGATTCTTCAACAGGAGCGTCGATTCGATGAAGAAGACGCTGATGATCTGGCGCGCGCTCTCGGCCATATGGTGGAACGCTTGATCGGTATGTAAATATATTTTAAATACGTTTTCCTGTTGTGTTTGCCTCCACGTAACGTCTTGGTGGAAGTGCTGGGGGTGTAACGCAAGACGGAGCTCTGCAACGGCCACCAAGTCGCCATGCTCGGCTTGTCTACTGGCGGTTAAACTGCGTCACCGGCGGCCGCCGTGCCAGCCGTCATCCGGGCTCCACTCCGTGACCTTGGGACCTTTTCTGGCGCTGATGGCGAGGACGTCAACGAGTGGATTCACCTTTATGAATGCGTAAGTGCACATTACAGGTGGGACCCAACCTTGATGCTGGCGAAAGTCATATTTTATCTAAAGGGAACTGCGAAGGCCTGGTTCGATAAAAGAAGAGGAGCTCACACGCTGGAGTGTATGTAAAACGAAACTTCGCGAGTTGTTTGACCAACCTGCAGGCTGCCAGCGTGCCGCCAAGAAAGAAGTTGTCTGGCGCGTGCAGGTGTCCACAGAGTCGTACCTGACGTAAAATCAAGATGTGCTGGCCATTTGCCGGACAGTTGACGCCAACATGACAGAAGCCGATGATGTCGCGCACTTACTGAAAGGGCTCGCGGACGATGCGTTTAACTTGATCATGTTTAAAAATTCTTCGACAGTCAACGAGATTATTACTGAATGCCGACGCTTCGAAGATGCTAAAAGCCGATGTATCGCCGACCAATTCGCCCGACTTCCGAACACGGCAGCGACCTCAACGTGTGAGGACGTTCATATGCTGACTCAGCATTCACCATCGGAGACTATCACCCGAATCATTCGGCACAAAATCGAAGCCACATCGCCCGCACATTGAATGCGAGGACAGCCCAGTGATGCAAAACCTACAATATCACTTATGCAATCCGTTGTTCGTCAAGAACTGGCAAACGCGGGCCTTCAAGCCATCTGCTCTGTGAACCGCCCTGACACTATAACCCTTCGGCCACCTTCAACCCTCTCAAACGCCATTCTCTCACTAGGAATTATCGTGATCCGAATGCGTGGAGGACGCCTGACGACAAGCCAATTTGTTTCCGACGTGGACGTGTTGGACACATTTCACGAGATTGCCGAAATCCTTGGCCCTCGTCTTCTCGACCCAGCTTCTCCAGCTTTCGCTATCCACCCCGAATTCAGCATAAGGTACCAAGTCAACTTGACCAACAAACATCTGCCGAGACATTCTCGGTCACCTCCACCACGCCGTTCCCCGTCCCCGTCTTATTTCCGGCATTTTTCTTCGGGAAACTGACGGCTGCAGCTGCTGGAGGTGACACTGCTATTCCGACCTGCCCTCCAATTCCTCTGTTGACGCTCCCTACCAATCAGTACCTGATAGACGTTGAAACCTGTTACAGCTTTGATTGACACTGGCACCCATATTTCTGGTATGAGCTCTCACCTCCGCCAGCAGTTGAAGAAAGTTACGACCCCTGCCCCATCACGAGTTGTATGTGTGGCCGAAGGTGGTATGTCTCCAGTAGCTGGTCTCTGTACCGCACTTGTCAGTGTTGCCGGCCGTCAAACTTCCCTTTCGCCCCATCACGCTGACAATCTCCTTCCCCTCCTCTTCTGTTATAGGGACGTATTTGACCTTTGTGACCGTCCTCTGGGTCAAACCTGCGCTGTCAGACACCGCATTAACACAGGCGATGCCCATCCGATCCACTGATGGCCATACCGCGTATCTCCAGCTGAGTGCCGCATCATCCAAAAGGAGGTTGACGAGATGCTCGCCAAAGATATAATCGAGCCGTCCTTCAGCCCTTGGGCTTCTCCTGTGGTTCGTGTTAAAAAGAAATATCACAGTATGGAGATTTTGCGTGGACTATCGGCTTCTTAACAAGATCATCAAAAAAGACGTGTACCCGCTCCCACGCATTGACGATGCCCTGGATTGTCTTCACGGCGTATGTTTCTTCAATCGACGTTCGGTCCGGGTAGTGGCACGTCACCGTTGATGACATGGACTGTGAGAAGACCGCTTTCGTTACCCCTGACGGCCTTTATCCGTTTAAAGTCATGCCCTTCGGCTTATGCAACGCCCAGCCACCTACGAAGGCATGATGGACATCCTCTTACACGGTTTTAAATAGTACATTCGCCTGTGTTATCTTTATGACGTCATTGTATTTTCACCGAAATTTGAAACGCATCTCGACCGACTTTCTTCTATCCTTTCTGTGTTTCGCAAAGCCGGCCTGCAACGTAATTCATCTTAGTGCCACTTGGGACGTCGACAACTTATCATGCTCGGTCATCTCGTCGACTCAACCGGTGTTCGCCCCGACCCTGGCAAAGTTAGAGCTGTGCAGCAGTTCTCCGTTCCGACTTGCACAAAGGAAGTTCGTAGCTTTATGCGACTCTGCTCATACTTCCGTATGTTTGTGCAGATTTTCGCGGAATTCGCATGCCCTCTCAAAACTTACTGAAGAAAGGCGTCTCGTTTTTTGGGGGTGCTACGCAGGCTGCCGCCTTCTCTACCGTCACCACGTCGCTCACTACAAGATCTGTTCTGGCTCATTTCGACAGCTCCGCTCCAACAAAACTCTGCACCGATGCCAGCGGCTACGGAATCGGCGCTGTTTTAATGCCAGCCGTCTCCTTTCCCTAGCTGAACAGAACTACTCTAGTAGGGAACGGGAGTGTATTGCTCTCGTTTGGGTGGTGGGCAAAATCCGCCCCTATTTACATGGCCAGCATTTCACCGTCACTACCGATCTCCACGCACTTTGCTGGCTTTCGTACCTTAAGGATCCCACTGGGCGTCTTGGTCGCTGGGCGCTCCGGCTTCAATTTGGCCGATTGCACCGGGGCACTGACTGTCCCGCAATCGCGTGGATCTGCCTGTATCCTCCGATGATGTGCCGGCATGTGTACTCTCGCTCTCCGCTTTAAGCCACATCCGTGATGAACAGCGCCGTGATCCCATTTTAAGTGAGCTTATTCAGAAGCTGGATTCCGCAGCGCCCGATCCTTCCCTTCGCCTATTCGTTAAAGATGGCACATTATATCGCTACAACGACCATCTAGAAGGACGCCAACTGTTGCTCGTCGTTCCTACGCATCAGCGTTCTGGGCCAGCTACATGACGCCCCGACCGCTGGTTACCTTGCAGTTTCCCGAACCTACGACCGCGTTCGGCGTCACATCTTTTGGCCCGGTTTTCAACGCACCGTTCGTCGTTACGTAGATGCTTGTGAACACTGCCAACGCCGAAAGAAACCACCTACGCCTCCTGCTGGCCTTCTTCAACCCCTTGACCCCTTCTTCCGAGTTGGCCTTGACCTCCTAGGCTCTTTCCCTGCCTCTACTTCTGAAAACAAAGGGATTGCCGTTGCTACGGACCACACCACCTGATACGCAATTACACGCTCTCTCCCTGCCAGTTGTGCTACGGACGTCGCTGATTTCCTGCTACGTGATGTAATTTTACGTCATGGAGCCGCTTGTCAAGCCCTCACCGACCGTGGCTGCTACTTTGTCTCCAAAGTTATCGATGACCTCCTTCGCTCCTGTGCAACTAAACACAAATTTAAGACGGCTTACCACCCGCAAATCAATGGCTTGACTGAGCGCTTGAACCAGACGCTAACTGACATGCTTTCTATGTATGTATCCTCTGACCATCACCGCTTGGATGTTGCGTTGCCCTTCGTTACAGTCGCCTAGAAGTCCTCACGTCATGATACTGCTGGTTTTAAATGCTATGCATTTATTGGCGAACATTTGCTACTTTGACAGCATCTATCTATCTAGCCGCCTACGACTTTGTGCTCTCAAGGTCGTTTCGTTTACATGGTATGTACCAAAATTGGCATACTATGACAAGAGTATATGAGGAACATAAATGATATGTCACGACATGAATGTCATGACATGCGTGTCATGGAGGTCATGAGACAGCCGCCTACGTCTTGGTGCTCTGATGGTCGTTGCGTTAGCTTGGTAGGTACAAAAATTGGTATAACATGACAGGAGTGTATGACGAACATAGGCGATAGGTCATGACACAAATGTCATGACAATTTATTTATTTATTTTATTTTATTTTCAAATACTGCAGCCCTATGCAGGGCTATTGCAGGAGTGGGAGTACATGGAATACATAAATGAAAGACTTAGAACATTAACATCACACCAATGCTTGTACAAAATCAGATGTCGCCATTTCACGAACACAACCGGGTAAATCATTCCAGCATTCAATAACTCTCGGAAAAAAACTGTGTTTGAATACGTTAGTGCGCGCAAAAAAGGGCTTTAGGTTAAGGTTGTGGCCACGTCTAGTCGGAAGAGCATTGCACGATGTAGTTATCATTAGACAGTCGGCAAGACGAGTGAACAAATGAATGCAACAGTTTCAAAGAATCAATATCACGTCTGGTACACAAAAGTGGTAACTTCAAAGCGGTCATTGCAGATGAGGGTGAAAAATCACGGTCATAGCGATGGTGAATGAAACGAACAGCCTTCCTTTGGACAGATTCAATTTTATTCATGGCGCACACTTTACATGGATGCCATACGCATGAAGCGTACTCTAATATAGGGCGAATGAGTGTTTTGTACATTAGTAATTTAGTGCATTTTGGAGATTTAGATGACGTTCGTCTTAAATAACCTAATTTTTTTAGTGCTTTAGAGGTAACATAATCTATATGATGTGACCACTGCAAGTTGTGTGTGAACATAACGCCAAGGTATTTGTACGTCTGCGCCCGGGGAACTGTTATGTTGTTGAAAGCGTACGCATGCTGTGATGGAGAATGGCTGTTTGTAAATGACAATACTATTGTTTTTTGAAAGTTTATGCGCATCTGCCAATCCGAGCACCATGAGCAAAACTGCCTGAAAGAATCCTGAAGTAAAGTGTGATCATTAGCAGTAGTTATTACCTGGTATAGCACGTAATCCTCGGCATAGAGACGGACTTTGGACCTAATATTGCTGGGAAGGTCATTTATAAAAATCAAAAATAGCAGGGGTCCCAGAACGGAGCCTTGGGGAACACCAGATGTTACTTTTATTGCTGAGGCCGAGTTGCAATTAAATGAAACGATTTGAGAGCGCGAGTTGAGAAAGCTAGCTATCCAGTCGATCAATTGAGAATTATTTAAAATTACGTTTAGTTTACTTAGAAGCTTGTTGTGTATAACGGTGTCGAAAGCCTTGGAAAAATCTATAAATAACGCATCAATTTGTTTACCAGTGTCTAAATTGCTAGCAATGTCATGTGAAAATTCTACCAGTTGTGTTATTGTGCTGAAACCACGACGAAATCCGTGTTGTGTGTTGGACAGAAGGTCGTTCGATTCAAGATACTCAGTGATATGTTTATGAATGATATGCTCCAGCAGCTTCCCGGAATTGGAGGTAAGCGATATAGGTCTATAGTTGGACAGAAGTTGTCTATTGCCTGATTTATGCAGAGGCAAAACTTTAGCTAACCTCCAGGACTCGGGGACGGTACTTGAAGACAAGGATTTGCCAAAAACGATCTCCAAATAACGTGAACACCAGAGAGCGTAACGCACCAGAAAGCTGTTTGGAATGCTATCGGGGCCAATGCACTTCTTTGTGTCTAACTTGAGAATCAAGTTTAGGATGCCATTTTGACTGATTACCACATCGCCGATGGACAGATCAGGATTAGAACTTGTGAGAAAAGGGAGAGCGTTATTGTCGTGCGTGAACACTGACTGAAAGTAGACATTGAAAGCATTGGCTATTTTAATAGGGTCTGAAACAACCGTGCCATCTAATGTAAAGGAAACTGTATCAGTTTTAGTTGGGGTAATAGAAGCCCAGAATTTGCGCGGGTTAGACTGCAATAATCCTGGAAGCTCAACTTGAAAATAAAAGTTCTTGGCACTTTTCATTTTGTTACGCAGGTCAACCACGGCAGTGTTAAAGCGAACGATAGCATCTGGATTACATGTCTTTTTCAAACGGCGCAGACGACGAACGCGACGCGAAGCTTGCAGTAAGCTGCGATTCATCCATGGAATCTGAGGATTTCTCTTTTTCGTTTTGAGAGGAACAAAATTATCAATGCATAACTTCACGATATGCTCAAATGCACTGACCAGTGTGTCAACGTCACCATGAAGACTAAGTGCTTGAAAAGAATCAAAGTTAGAAGCTAGCGTATCTGTTATAGATGCGTCGTCAGCATGAAGAAAGTCATGAAACTGCGTAATACTAGGCTTCTGTTTAATCGATGAAGATGGAAGGGAAACGTGGAGAGCTTTGTGGTCAGAAATGCCATCAATTACGTCACATTGGAACGCAGTTTGAATTAACTGAGAACTGAGAAAAACAAGGTCTAGAACAGCGTTATGGCGGGTTGGAGTTTTTACGATTTGAGTAAGGCCCAGGGTTAGTGAAATGGATAACAGTTTCCTACAAATAGAAATGTCCTGACCAGTGCAACTTTGTGTTTGCCAGTCAATACCCGGTGCATTAAAGTCCCCCATGAGCACGAATTCTGAAGCACCGAAGTCGTGTTCGTGCAAGAGTATGCTAAGCCTTTGAAGATCTTCCAAAGAGCAACCTGGTGCGCGATAGTATACACCAACAATAATCGACAGTTTATTTAAACAGAGCTTACACCAAGCAAGTTCAACGTCATGTGTGTAAGGGAGCACAGAAAATTTAATGTCTGAACGAATAAGTAGCGCAACACCACCACCTTTGCCACTTGATCGGTCATTGCGTACTGCTACATAGCCAGGCGGGGTAAATTCACAATCAAACACACCATCGTGTAGCCAGGTCTCCGTTATGGCCACTACATGGGGAGAGTATGACGTAACAAGAGCAAGTAAAGGCACGAACTTTTTAACAATGCTTCTCGCATTTAGATGCAAAATACTTAGATTAAGAGAAGTTGCTGGCAGTCAACGAGAAGTTGCTCCTGTTTTAGAAGCAAAAGATGATTTAGGAACGCCAGTAGAATCGCACTTTAGAGAATATGTGCTATTGTCCCACATGTAGCGCACGTCATCAATATAGGCATGATCATAGCGCAGTTTTACTCTGGATCCATTATCACGAAAACTAGCAGTTGCGTCCCACAGTTTCTTTCGTAAGGTGCGCACGTTCGGGGATAAATCTTCCGTTATGTACATACCGGACCTTTTCAGTTTCGTAACGCTTTTCAAGACCCGCATTTTTTCCCTGTAATCAAAAAGTTTCATTATGACTGGTCGCGATCTCCCTTCCCGTGGTCTACCGATACGATGACAGCGCTCAATATCTGGACATTTTATCTGAAGACGCTCAGATAGCACACGTGTTACAGGATTCAGCAACGAATCAGTATTTTCGTCACGTGTTTCCGATAAACCGTGCAAAAGAATATTGTTCCGGCGTGAACGGTTTTCTAAATCATCGGATTTTAAACTGAGTTTAGTGACCGATTCCCTAACTGAGGCAATTTCGGAGTTCAGCTTGTCATATAGCGCACCACGATCAGCTACAGTTGTAGAAGATTCGAGTACCGATACACGCGTCTCGAGAGTTTCAAAACGGGAGTTAAAGGATTCTTTGATATCGGCAATATCGCTTGCAATTTGTTTCTGACCAGCCAGTAATTCCGCGAGAAGACTAGCCATCTCAGGTGGGGGTCTAGTTGAGCTATGAGAGCTATTAGAAACAGAGGTGTTAACTTTGGTTGTCTCTGCTGCACTTGCTGAAGGCACACCTCTAGGTCCAGGGTTAAGTTCAACGTCCTCACTCAAGAGAAGATTATCGAAACAGTGCAAAATACGAGAGCAACAAGCAACAAGGCTGTTGTTCGGGCAGAACAGAAGCAACAAGCAGCGGTCGTCAGAACGATAGCTATAGGCATCAGGAATATAACATACCTGCGTAAAAAACAGGCAGCGATTTAGCAACATTTCGGCGTTGCCGCTGTTCTGCCCACTGATGTAGGGTGCCGTTGCGAAGACCTTTATAGCGTCCGGTGTTGACGTTGCTGACCACAGGTTGACGATGATTGGCCGTGCGAGGATGTAGTCAGTTACACGTGGAACACGTGGGAGGCCGTCGGGAGAGCCACGCACCATGCCAGGGCTATCACCAACCGGGGTGACAGGGCAGTCCATAGGCACGCCAACGACAGCATCCACGTGTCGCGGAAAAGGCAGTGTGGACGATAAGGCAGCGTCGCCGCAGAGCAATCCATGGCAGAATCCAAAAAGCTGCGTAAAAAACAGGCAGCGATTTAGCAACATTTCGGCATTGCCGCTGTTCTGCCCACTGATCCATCGAAAAAGATGAACACTCAGAAACCACTGAAATGGGTTCGGACGTGGGCACGAAGTGAAGCGAGCACTAAAGGGCGATGGTAGAAATCATATTCATGAGCATGACTCAGCAAAAATGACAATGACTCAGCGAAAAAAGTATAGCACTCAAAAACACTGAAATGGGTTCGGACGTGGGTACTAAGTGAACGAAACACTACAGGATGCTGGTAGAAGTCATAATCATGGGCATGGCTCAGCAAAAATGACAATGGCTCAGCGAAAAAAGATTAACACTCAAAACCACTAGAATAGGTTCGAACGTGGGCACTAAATGAAGGAAACACTGAACGATAATGGTAGAAATCATAGTCATGAACATGACTCAGCCAAAATGACAATGACTCAGCGAAAATATATTGCCACCTGGTGTTTCGAGCCAGCAAACGATCAGCATTGCGTGCCCTGCAAGAACGGCGAAGTGGACGAAGTCAAAGATCCCGCGCCAGCTGGAGAACCGTCCCTTCGTGTCTGGCATTCTTCGTGTCTGGCTACTGGTACTGTTGCTTGCTCTTGCCTTATCTCGTCACAAACTGTTGGAGGTGCTGGGTAATCTAATATATGCACCAAACCCCTTCGAGAAGCAGGAGCTCCAGTCTTGTACCGGTGGTTACGCCTGTACACCGCGCCAGCAGAAGGATCCGTGGACAAGCCCCTGAGTTTGGAATCCTCCCAGAGACATTGGCAGCTCCGACCACCCCAACCGGTATGGAAGGCACTACGCCGGCTCATTGTACGCTACTCAATCCGCGAACGCCGAATCCCTTCCATGGTGCTATGCATGAGGATGTTGAAGATTGGCTGGTGCACTATGAACGTGTTGCCACGTTCAACAAGTGGGACGGCGCAGTCAAACTGAAAAACGTATATTTCAGCCTTAACGATGGCGCACGTGTTTGGTGTGAGAACCATTGAGATGCCCTATCTTCCTGGGAAGAATTTAAATGCCGTCTTTTTCAGTCGTATGCGAGTCCTGATCGCCGAGAACGAGCTGAGCGTGATTTGCAGTCCCGTATACAAGTGCCGAACGAAGGTGTCGCAATGTATGTCGAGGACATGACGCGTCTCTTTCGACGAGCCGACCCCAGCATGTCGGAAGAAAATAAGGTGCAGTACCTGATGCGCGGAGTGAAAGAGCAGCTGTTTGGTGGTCTCGTGCGGAGTCCTCCCAAGACTGTACCAGATTTTTTTTCCGAGGCCATCACCATGGAACAGACTATTAGGCAGCGGGCACCATCATAGGAACGCCAAGTGAACGTTGCCTCACCTACGGAGTTCTTCGGAGCTCTCGGGGGCCACGTCAAATTCTTTCGAGAGCTCATCCGTTCTGTAATCCGCAAAGAACTCCAGACACTGTCGGTACCCTCACAGCCGACGCTCAGCTCTTTATCCAGCGTCGTCCGTGACGAAGTCCATCATGCGCTAAGAGAACCGCCCTTCAACACAGAAGCTCAACCGCTAAGAACTGACAGCCCCCGTAGGTCGTATTCGCAAGCTTCGTGGCAACCTGCCCCACCGCACCGCGTCCCCAGCTATACTACAGCCCGACCAAGCGGCCTCATGTTACCACGACCACCGACAGGCCTCAAGTAAATCAGACGTGTGGCGGGCACCTGATCGCCGTCTCCTTTGCTTTCACTGTGGAGAAGCTGGGCATGTCTACCGACAGTGCTCATATCGAGAGCTCGGACTACGCGGATTCTCGGCAAACTCGCCGCGACCTAGGTTCGACCAGCGTCCTCCTGCAATTGAAGAATATGTTACCCAGCAGCGCGGATCCTCATCAGCTCGACACCAGTCACGCTCCCCTTCACCGCGGCGGTATTCGAGCGGAGTGCAGGGTCGGTCGCCCAGCCCGCGCCGGGAAAACTAACCACAGCGTCCTTCGGGGGCCAGGCCGCTCAGTCTCGACGTGCTCAAGGACCCCTGCTGACGCGTACGCGACCCGATGATACATCGACGACGACAGTACCTGCTGATTACGGAAGAATTTCCTTGGACATTCCTGTATTGCTCGACGGTCCTGAATTGACTGCTTTAGTGGACACTGGAGCGGATTATTAAATAATCAGCGAAAAACTGGCCATCCTTCTAAAGAAAGCGACGACGTCTTGGAATTAAACGCCAGTTCGTACAGCTGGCTAGCACATCGTCACACCACTCGTCATGTGCACCGCACGAATGCAGATTCACGGCTCTACGTTTGTTGCCAGCTTGAGCATTCTCCCTCAGTGTTCTCGAGACCTAATCATCGGCATGGACTTTGTCAGGGAGCACGGAGCTATCATCGACATTCGACAAAGCCTCGTCACTTTCTCGACAAAGAGTGCCGCTGCGACGACCAACACCATCGACCCTCGTGCACCTCTTCCTGTCATCGACGACGCTGTCACGTTACCACCGCGTGCAAGTATCGTGATTAAGGTGGCATGTGAAGCGGTCGCAGAAAGCAATCACTCTCTCCTGCTTTCTGACGGTGTTTGCGTAGCACGAAGCCTTATTGATCTCCATGTTGGCCACTGTGACGTTCTTGTCACGAACTTCAGCTACGAACACCGCCACCTTTTCCCCGGTACTGTCATCGCCTACGCTGACCCGATCGCCCATGTCGCTGAATGTTTTGTTTCCGAGGCAATCGGCACTGCTGAAGCACCTCTACGTAACGTCGACATTAGTCCAACGCTTCGCGAAGACAACAAACAACCCCTGCGCGAGCTGTTGCTCGAGTTCCACTCTTGCTTTGCACGGTCGTCGAAGATACGTCAAACGTCGATTACGAAACACCGTATCATCACCTATGAGGACGCGCACCCCATACGGCAACAGCCTTATCGTGTTTCCCAGACCGAACGACATGCCATTCAAACGCAGGTGAAGGAAATGCTTCAAGCGGCGTAATACAGCCTTCATACAGTCCCTGGTCATCACCAGTCGTGCTTGTTAAAACGAAAGATGGCACGCTTCGGTTTTGTGTTGACTACCGGAAGCTAAACAACGTCACAAAGAAAGACGTGTACCCATTGCCTCGTGTCGACGATTCTCTGGACAGGCTGAGGCGCGCGAAGTATTTCTCCTCTATCGATCTGGAATGGGACCGCGAGAAAACTGCCTTTGTGACTCCAGATGGCCTTTACGAATTTAGAGTACGCCCTTTCGACCTCTGTTCCGCTCCAGCCACATTACAGCGAATGATGGATACCGTCCTCGCTGACCTCAAATGGAAAAGCTGCCTCGTCTATCTCGATGATGTCGTTGTCTTTCGGGAAAGTTTTCACGAGCACCTTCGAAGCCTTCGGCATGTACTCGAAGCCATTCGATCCGCTGACCTTACCCTCAAGCCATGGAAATGCCTTTTCGGTTACGAGGAACTGAAGTTTCTCGGTCACGTCCTGAGCGCAGCAGGCGTTCGGCCCGATCCCGAGAAGACTGCTGCCGTAGCTGCTTTTCCAGCTCCAACCAACAAGAAAAGTGTCAGACGATTTTTGCCCTTGTGCGCGTATTATCGACGCTTCATTGAAAATTTTTCGAAGATTGCAGAGTCAATATTTAGCCTTACGTGCGACACGTGCCATTCCTCTGGACTGATGAGCAACAGACCGCCTTTGCCGAGCTACAACGTAGATTGTCTTCTTCTCCCGTGCTCGGTCATTTCGATGAGGACGCTGACACAGAAGTACGCACTGACGCCAGCAATATTGGTCTCGGAGCTATCCTGGTGCAAAGGCAAGACGGGACTGAACGAGTTACAGCCTACGCGAGCCGCACTCTGTCACGCGCCAAGTCCAATTATTCCACCACAAAGAAGGAGTGCCTCGGGGTCATTTGGGCTACTACAAAGTTTAGGCCGTATCTCTATTGGCGGCCATTTAAAGCTGTGACCGATCATCACGCTTTCTGCTCGTTGGCCAACCTCCGAGACCTTTCTGGACGTTGGAGTCTGCGACTCCAGGAATTTAACATCGGCATCGTATACAAGTCAGGCAGAAAACATGAAGATGCTGACACGCTATCACGCGCACCTGTTGAATCACAGAATCCTGACGAGGAAGATGACAGCGCCTTCCTGGGAGCCCTCAGCGGGCCGGATCTGCTCGCTAAACATCGATCGGACGCTGAGTTAAGGATCGATCACTTAGAAGGCGGCATCGCGTCCATTCCTCGCCCTATTTCGCGACGGTTGTCGTTATTTTGCCTACTAGAGGGCACCTTATACAAAAGAAACATAGGTGCCGGCGACCAACCACATCTTCTAGTAGTGCCTCAAGCCCTTCGTGACGACATCCTATTGGCCTGCCACGACGAGCCGACATCTGGTCACTTGGGCTACTCAACGACTCTGGACAGGATACGACAACTATACTACTGGCCTAGACTGACTGCTTGCGTCAAAGGCTACATGGAAGGATGTCGTGAATGCCAGCACCGCAAGTCACCACCCTTCAAGCCTGCAGGCCTTTTACAACCCATAGACCCTCCGCGTACGCCGTTTGATCAAGTTGGAAGTGGATCATTGTTGGAACCGATTACTTGACGCGTTACGCTGAGACGAAATCATTACCACGCGGGACAGCATCTGAGGTTGCCCAGTTTTTATGCATCACATTGTGCTTCGGCATGGCGCACCATCATTCATCGTCACTGACCGAGGGACGGCGTTTACGGCGAAGCTTTTGGACGACATCTTCAAGTTGAGTTACACGAGTCATCGAACGGCCACTGCATACCACCCTCAGACAAACGGCTTGACAGAAAGACTAAACGAAACTCTGGCAGTCATGATCTCTATGTACGTGGATGTGCAGCACAAAACGTGGGACGAAATCCCGCCGTACGTAACGTTTGCACACAACACTGCAACGCAGGAAACTACACGATTCACGCCGTTTCGCCTCGTTTACGGTAGAGATGTTCAAACTATGCTCGACGCCATCATTCCGTATGACGACATCGATCAGTTCGACCAGTATAGCTCCCGACATCGAGGAGTACATTCAGCGCGCCGAGGAAGCACGTCAACTGGCCCGTGTGCACATAAGACATCAGCAGTGTACAGATGCAATAAGGAACACTCTACACCATCGACAAGTTACCTATGAGCCCGGTGACCAAGTTTGGGTTTGGACCCCCATTAGACGGCGAGGCCTCAGCAAGAAACTCCTGAGCAAGTACTTCGGACCGTACAGAGTATTAAGGCGTGTCAGTGACGTGAACTATGAAGTGATTACAGACGGAGACCTGCCATCGCCCAAGCACCGATTACCACACGCAGAGATTGTACATGTGTCCGCCTCAAGCCGTATTTTACACGGTGATGTTCATACATTTTACTGGTGATAATACCAGGAATCTGGTGATGATGATGATGATGATGATTTATAGGCATCCCCTTTGAAACGGGGTGGCGACAAATAGTCACCTAGCCTGCTTGATTTAATCAGGTATACTACACATGTTCTTTATCTAGCATTTTTGTATACCTTTTTCAAAAATTTAGCTTGTACCGCTGCCTATGATTTTAAGAGATCAGGTCGTATCCATCTTTTCCCTGCTTTTTTTCCACCAGTACTCTAATCGTCTCTTGCTGATCTCTACGGCTGATCTGTTTATGTTTCCTTCCACTTTAAACCCAAGCGCTTCTGGGAGTTGCACGTTACCTACGGTTCTCGCTGGGTGGATCCCGTCGCATTCCATTAGGATGTGCTGAGTGGTCTCTGGATCTTTACTGCAGCATACACATATCTCATCTAGTTCCGAATATTTGTTCCGATATGTTTTCGTCCTTAGGCAACCGGCTCGAGCCTCAAATAGCAAGGCACTGCCCTTTGTGTTATCGTACAGATTTTCCCTTCTAATTTCTTTCTTCTCATTCTTGTAAATCTCCATTGTCCTTTTCGTTTCCATTCTTTGCATCCAATTCACGGTCTCTATTTCTCTCACTTTCTTTCTGATGACCCCTGGTTCTCTATTTACAGTTTCGATTATCCTGTACTTGGTTGCCAACTTCCTTGACCTCTTCCTCCATTCTGTGTCCACGCTTTTCATGTAGAGATACTTGTGCACTTTAGCCGCCCATTTATTTTCATCCATGTTCCTGAGCCTTTCTTCAAAACTAATTTTGCTTTGTGCTTCTCTGACTTCAAAAGAGGCCCAACCCATGTCTCCATGCACTGCCTCACTTGTCGTATTACCGTGTGCTCCCAAAGCCAACCGGCCTACTGATCTTTGGTTAACTTCCAAACCCGCCAATATATCCGATTTTAAGCATATAATGGCATTTGCGAATGTTAGCGCTGGCACCATTACTCCTTTCCAGATTCCACGCACCACCTCATACTTATTGTGGCCCCACAGTGCTCTGTGTTTCATTAATGCTGCATTCCGCTTCCCCTTTATTTTCAGATTATCTTGGTGGTTGCTTGAGTAATTCTTTCCTTCGTTTATGTGTACGCCGAGGTACTTATATTGCTTCACTATGGGTATTACTTGCTGTTGAATTGACACCACGAAGTTACTCGTGTGTTCATTAAAGATCATAATCCCTGATTTCTCTGTGCTAAACTTAAGGCCTAGATTTGTCGCTGCGTTCCCACAGATATTCGCAAGTATCTGTAAATCTTTTTTATTTTCCGCTAGTAGCACAATGTCGTCTGCGTACATCAATCCAGGGACCTTCTGTTGCACCATTTGTCCATTACGCATGTAGGATAAATCAAAACCTAGTTCGCTGTTTTCCAGTCTTCTTTCTATGCCCTTGACGTAAAGCGTGAACAACAATGGTGACAGAGGGCATCCTTGCTTCAATCCTTGGTGAATTCCCACCATTTGATTTCCTTTTCGGCCTTCCCATGCCACTTGTACTTGGTTGTCTCGATATATCTCCCTCAGCAGCTCCACGAAATCGTCATCTATACCTTCGTATTGAAGAATATCCCACAACAATTCCCTGTCTACGTTGTCATAAGCTCCTTTAATATCTAGAAATGCTACCCATAAAGGTCTTTTCTGAGCTACTGAAATCTCTATGCACTGAGTTAGTACAAACATATTGTCTTCTAAGCGTCTGCCTGGCCTGAACCCATTCTGTAGTTCCCCCAATACACCATTTTCCTCCACCCACTTCGACAGTTCTAATTTTATGGCTTGCATTGCCATTCTATATATCACCGACGTTACTGTAACTGGCCTGTACGAGCTCGTCTTATCCTTATCTCCTTTGCCTTTGTAGATGAGATTCATCTTGCTTTCACGCCATCCAACGGGAATATTCTTTGTTCTAATCACTTGCTCTATGGCATTAGTCAGCAGTGCCTTGCTTTTTGGACCGAGGTTTTTGATTAGCTGTATTGGGATTTCATCGGGTCCTGCTGCCGTGTTGTTAGGGACATTTTCTGCTGCCTTTTTCCAATAGAAGCTTTCTATGCTGAATTTTGATCTCTCAAGCCTCTTGTTGTTGCTGGATCTGTTGTCTGAACTACACTTTTTCTCGTACCGAAGTTATGCCTGATAACGTCTGTGATGTACCGCAGCGCATCATCGCCTTCATAGATGTTACCGTCTTCATCCCTTATAGCCGTTTGCGAGTTTCTAGTTGGAGCTCCGAGTGCTTTTATATGGTTCCAGAATCTTTTTGGGGCGCCTTTGTCTCTTTTGTGAATGTTATGCACCCAACGTTCACTTGCGCATTTAATTTTCTCTTGCACGAGCTCACTCGCAACCCTTTTCTTTTCTCTGTATGTATTCCATCTAAGGAGCACCTCTTCTTCTTGTAATCCCAACTTTTTGGCTTCTCGATGAACCCTAGATGCCTCTTTACGCTCTTCTATAGCTTGTTTAATTTCCTTGTTCCACCACTTACGTGGTTTCTTCTTTCCAATCCAACAATTGTATTGCCGTGTCCGCCTTATTTCATGCTGCATAACCTCCACCAGTTCCTTATATTCCCAGACTGCTGTAGGAAAAGCCTCAATTTTCTTCTCTATGTTGTTTGCGATCTCTGTTATTTGCTCGTCATTCATTTTTAAAAACTCTGAGGCTATTGGTTCATGTTCTGCGCTGGTATCTCTCCCAAACTTTAATGCTAAACGTCTATGATCGCTTCCCAGGCTATTTTTTCCATTTTCGTCTATTATCATTTGTTCCAGTTCTTCGTAGACCATTTCTGAGACTAAGGCGTAGTCGATACATGACTGCCTGTTTCCGCATTGCCACGTTACCTGTCCATGACACTTATTCTCCCTGTTAACTACTATAAGGTTCTGTTCATCACACAAATCCAGCACTAGAGAGCCGTTGTAATCAGTATATCCGTCTAAATCGTCCATGTGCGCGTTCATATCTCCCACTAATATCACCTGGCCCGAGTTACTGAACTCATTAATATCGCTTCTAATGCAATCGACCAATTCCTTATTTTTTTCCCTGCTATCACTACCTGTCCATAAGGTAAGCTACTCCCAGCCACGTCTTTTTACCTTGCCATGTACCACTAATCCATAAATGCTCTTTACATGTCTCGTTTACCCTTCGCCACTTCAGACCTCGCCTAATTAGTACGCCTACGCCTCCGCCTTTCCTTGACCCGGTCATTCTGTTGCACCCTTCCCATACAAAGTTGTCAATAACAGGCGGCTGCTCCAAATCTCGTAGATGCGTTTCGGTCAAGGCGTACACGCTAATCGCTTCATCATTCAGTTGCGTTTGAATTTCCAGCCATTTTTCCTGCTTACGACCACCCTGCATGTTAATGTAGCAAATTTTACCTTCTCTATTCTTATCCTTTCTGCGTCTTTTCCTGACTCCTGGTCGCCTAATTCTGCCCTTTACTGGTGTTTCGCTATGTTCAATACTCAATCCTGCTTCCTGATTGCCTGGGGCCCGCCTAAAAAAGCTACAGCTCGTGCCGCGAATCGATTTCCGACCGGTGTTGCTACACTTTCACTAAAATGTATCCCGTCACGCACAAAAGCGCCTTCGCGGCCTGCTCGGTGCACTTCACGGTTGATGTCAATGACCGTAAAATTCATTGCTTTAGCTAGAGTCCAAATTTCCCTGTTTACTGCAAGAACTGCCCTTTCAATTTTATAACCCTGCCTTTC
This sequence comes from Dermacentor silvarum, assembly GCF_013339745.2. NCBI lineage: Eukaryota > Metazoa > Arthropoda > Arachnida > Ixodida > Ixodidae > Dermacentor > Dermacentor silvarum. Next base: position 137,073,455 of record NC_051163.1, on the reverse strand, counting down.
AACCTCTGGCACCGTGCACACCGCGATTTGTACTTCTTTTGAAACATTCCGCAGGTCGGTGACCCCTTTGGCTATTTGCTTTGTGATTCCTGCTCCTCGTCCGTTCAGTACGTCAATCACTCCGCCCATTATCACCACTAGGTGTCTCTCCTCCATTGTGTCCCACATGCGTTCCTTGGCCTTCGCGATCACCTCTCTAATCGGCTTTCCCGGAAGCGCGCTAACCTGGACTCGTTCGTCTGCCCCTACCCTCTCTGCTATCGCCGGTTCTACTTTACGCATGTTGGAATCCCCAACAAAGACAACTCGACGCTTTCCTTCCCCCTCACCGCCGAAAGCTGCCCCCGAAGTCACAATGCCCTCCCCTCCTTTCTTATTCTTGCCCTTGGCTTTGTTTTCTTCCCCGGCCGCGTCAGTGGTATCCCCTTCGTGACTATCACTGACGTTTGCGCCACTGCTTACCGGCGTGGCGGGTTCGGCTGTCTCTGCACTCGCATCGGAGCCAGCTCCGTTCGCGGTGCTCGCCTCGATGCGTTCATCATTGCTTTGCAGAATGGTGGCGCTCAGCTGGATTTCTGCGTTAGCTAGCTTTTCTTCTGCCTCCTTCCTCTGCTTCTGCTCGATTTGAAGTTCCTTTTCTAGCTTTCCAACCCGCTTAGCTAACTTATCCTTGTCTTGCTCTAGGCGGTCTAGCCGCGACCCTAGCACACACATCCTACAGATAAAATCTGCACCATTCGCTTCGCGTGCTGACTTAAACCGCGTTTCTTCCAGCGCGTAGGAACGCTCGCACTCAGAACAACGCACGCGTGGGTTCCCCCTAGTACCAGCCATCATCTCGTACTAACAAGGCGTCGATGTGGGAAAAAAAATTTCTTTACCTACTTTTATCTAAGCGAGAAGACCAAGAAAGTGAGAAAGCCTTAAAATAATTTATAAAGATTGCTTGGCTAAGCTAACCCTCCTAAAAAACCAAAAAGTCCAATATAAAATAACAAAACTTATCTCTTTGGCACGCTGCACCTGCTACGCTGAAATGGCACCTCGACTCGACACGTTCGCTCCCGTCGGCTTCACTCGTGAGAGTTCGACATCGCTCGTGAGAGGGACATCGCCGAACAGCGCCTCTAGCGGCCGCCTCTGAAAACATGCGCATTTTCTATGGGAGAGCGTCGTTTTTCCCAAATAACTAATCATAGAAGCCATCTTTCAAAATATTACCGTGGAAATAGGCTCTAGGAGCTTAGCCCGACATCTCATGCAAGCGGTACCATTACTTACGACAGAAAACCCGTTCCAAATTGCGGGCGAAGTTCGAAGTATGGGAGTCTATGGAAAAGGCCAAATTTTGGAGGCTTTTTTGGCCAGTAAAAAGCAATTTGCGATGAGCCTATTGCATAGATCGACGTATTATTGGGGATTTATCAACTTCAATGACTCGGCTTTCAGCTAGTTGCAGCAGCAACTCTTGAAATGGCAAAAAAGTCGTTCCAAATCGCAGTTTTCATAACAAGGTCGCAGAATTTATTGTGGTACGTATATAAACCTAGTTTTTGCCTCCGGCAGCACTCAAACCGATAGCCGAGCGTTCTGCGCGACCACCGATTAGGATCGCTGATACCACGATTGGCAGTTCGCAGGTTCGAAGCCAGCGGCGCCGCTATTTTTTTTATCACTTTGTCGCTGCTTAGTTTGGCGGTTTCCCGCCAGATGGCATATTCCGAAACGCAGGTCATTTAGTTGCGGTTCTTGTTTCGTTTCTTTCTACTGTATCAACGTCTTCCTAAAAAAAATAGCTGGCTGGTTTCGTGAACATGCGAACGTGCTTCCAAACTTCTTTTGCACTTTAGGTGTAATGTATTTTAGACAATAAACCCAACTTTGTGTTTTCAAAGTTGATTTCTTTCTTAAGGCAAACATTTATGAAGACATTACTAAGAAATATTTTTGCCTATTCAGCTATGTCATGGAAAGGCGTGCTTGTGCGACTTTTGTTCAGCCTGAAACGTACCACAAAAATAAATAGCTTCCCGTGTGTGCAATTAAAAGACGCAGAAGTAGAAAACTTGGCTGCAGCCCCAGACGTAGTATTCTTACAAAGGAATACAGAAGCTATTTGACTGAGTATATTTGCATTATATCAAAGCAGAATTTTTGCGTACCGGATCTTCGGTGCAAATGAAGGCTGTCCAAATTATTTCACAAGCTTTTTTGCTTAGTACAAACCAATACCTCGAAACATAAACATTCTATCCTCAATATGCACCGCACGTGTCTTATCATTTGAACCATTCCCATATACCTTCACGAAATTCCCGAAATACTAAAGGTCTTCATATGCTTTTACCACGACGTACGCAGAGGAGTATTGGAAATAATGCGAAAAGACACCGGGGCGTGTTAATGTAGTTTGTCGTGTAAAAATAGAGAACTATTCCAATCGCAGACCACACCCTTTTTGAGTTATGCCCACAAAGCGTTGCAAGAAGATATTTTTTTCGGCTAGAATCACCAAAGTTACTATGGCATTCTGCTGTTCTGTTCTTAACTAACTCTATTGCTGAATCAGATCGCAGCACCATGATATAATTACTGGTACAATTCTTCAGTAATTCTGTAAGAATTTTCTCCTATGCTAAATTTAACGTGTTTGGACAATTGAAGAAACATGAGGAAGGACCGTGAGGTTTGCAGAAATGTTCCCTTATTAGAATCGTTTATCACCCATATTGGTACGGTGGTATTGCCATGATCACTCCAGCGTCCACGGACACCATTTATCACTTTACTACCTGTAAAAAAATACAAAAGTGTCGTTCCTTGTGCGTGAGTAGCACAATCGCAGCTGATCCTTTCATATGGGCCCACTAAGCTACACCTTCCCTTTTCTGCCATGGTGCCACAAGAGATGTCAATTTCACCCTTGAATTTCTCCCTTTCAGTTTGCTTGAAAGTATAGGGACGTACACAAGAAGAACAGGCGAAGTTTTGAAGTAGTCCTGAGATTTTAGTAAAATTTCATAGGCAATATGTTATTATCCTTTATTTGTTTACATATTTATTACACCTGATTGGTGATAATAATGACGTGCTACATAATAGTTCAGTTCTTCTACTTAATAAGTCATGTCTGAGTCTGCTGTCCTGAAAATTAACCAGGTGTAAGCACTGCATGACGTTGGCTGGAAGGCCATTCATTAAAAAAAATTGTGTGCAGAATAAAGAAAATGCAGGTGTTCAATCGCACAGTCGCCGCCAAAAGTTTACGCGGCCGAGGTTCTGCGAATAAGTTCATTTTCAACGCAGCTACCCCGCAGCCAGTAAAACTATGCAAAACTTTTGTTTTGTTTACTCTAGACCAGTATACGCTGTAAATCCGAATACTACGATGCGTGACTAAGGCGTAGAAATATAAATATTTTTTCACCTTCCGGGGTACGAAAGCTTGTGACGCTGACTATACGTTCTGAAGGCGAGGTTGCTTTTTAGCTTATTCGTGATGACAAGCGCCGAGCTCTTGGTGATGGGATATTGGAGCGTAGAATTGTAGAACTTGTGCAAGCTCAGGCGACTTCACGACGCAAACCTAGCGATAGAAGCTCAGAAGGAGGAATAAACATTTATTGTAGAGCCAGCACTTTATGATGGCCGGGCCTAAGCCTCCCATGAGGGGACGTCGAGGGCTTGCCTCGCCGCCGCCTCACGGGCGTGCTGGGTCGCCCAGGTTTGGTCGTCGAGGGCGGAGCTCCGCAGAGCCTCACGCAACCTCGACGAGGGGGTCGTGGTGTTAATGTATGTATACAGTGCTGGGCACTCCCACAGCACATGCGGAAGCATAGCCGGGTGAGTGCCACAGCACCGGCAGTTGGGTGTACTGTAGACTTCAGGGAATATAAGGTGGAGGCGGGCGAGTGAAGGGTACGTATTTGTTTGTAGCAGACGCAGGGTGGTAGCCTGCGCCCAGCTGAATTTGGGGTGAGGTGGGGGGAAAGATCGGCACAGCATGCGTTTAGTTTATTAACACTGATGATAGATGAATAGTCAGAGTAAATTAATGTTACTGTCTAATTCTGGACAGACTCGAGTGTAATGCATACGTTCTAGATCACTGTAGGTTTCATACTAATTCCATACTACGCATTCCTATTCGAATTTTGGCCTGTCTTAAGCCTACCGAGTCTTAAGTAATCAAAATAGGTAGGAAATTGCTTCTTGGGATGTAGCCGAGGCCATGGTAGATGTGATTAGTAATGCGCTATATGTGAGTAGGCTGACTGGGATTATTACATGAAGTGCGCCAACGTACCTACGTAATGCCATGGTGGGAATTACGGAGCCCTTTATTGTAAATATATTGAAGTCATCTGAGAGTGTCTCTGGTAAAAAGTTAGAAGTTTATTAATATGAGGACTGATTAGCCTTCTGTTAAGCTGTTAGGAAAAATACCATGTACGAAGTGCTATTGTGGTTAAAATTACAACGTTATCAGCGCTTCCAAAAGAAAATGACTGTACAAGTCCATTTTTCTCGGGCGTTCATGTCACCTAGGTACCACCGCCTGACCCAAGACCTTTATGTTTTAAAATCTGCCCCGATGACGTAAGTTACGTTGCGGAAAAAAAATAAATACCCTTTATAAAGAATGAACCATAACAGCTTCCCGACAAAGCGCAGTACGTTGCCGCAAGTCGTCATTTGTGATAACGATAAGAGCGACAGCCCGTCGTAAAAATGACTTGTCACTCCCCGGTTTTTCTTTTTTGCTCAAGGATGCAACTAACCCGTACAAGGGTAATCCCTCCCTTCGCATGATGCTTGCGACCTTTCTGGTTCTGGACAAGCGCGTTGTTTTTGTATATTTCAGGCGCTTGGCATCGAAAGGCTTAAACCTTTAAACAGCGAAAGGCTGTCACAGTCGCTTCGGTAGCTGCACGGAAAGCGCGGACAATCAGTCTACTTTCAGCACATGCGCTCTCAACCAAGACATATTTGCGAGAAAGGGGCTCCTATATTACCCATAGCGAGAAATGTATCCACAAATTACACCTCATTATCCCGATGTGTTTATGAGCCGCACTCTGGGCCTGTATTCCGTGTTATGACAAAAAATATAGTTTGTGCAGTGTCAGTAGCCTAAACATAAAACAGCAAATTGAAGTCATCACATCAACTATCATATATCATAAATTGAAAGAAATAAAACTGAAACTGTACTTCATAATACTCGCACTGCAAACTTTTATGCATGTGATTCATTTCAATTTCCTATCTGTTCCAGGGTAGAAATATGCTGTTCAGTTGGTAAACACAGATTATTTTGCAAAATTTGCTAAAAATTTTTGCCTCTAACATATGTTCCTATTGGTCATGCACATTTCTATCTATCAAATATATGGTCGAAACATCAGAAATTCGAATTGTGAATCATTTAAAAGTTAAACTGGCTTCTCCACATAGGGGAAATGCCGTAGGAATTTGAGAATGTAATAATACACAATCATTTGGTTGCATAATCTTCCTGGCTATAGGCATGTAATGAAAAGCTCAAATGTATTACACGGCTTTGTCTTTTCGCAGCAATTTCATTCACTGCATTTATAAAGCAATGTACGTTTTTTTTATTTTAGCGCGTGAGTCTAAAAACACATAGCAACTTATTTACCAAAGCAATATAAGTTTCAAAAGCTTGTTAATTAGGTTGTCATTTGAGCAAATAAAACGAGAGACTTTCATGCACAGACAAAATAAGCGGCTAAGAGGAACAACTGACTAGTTATTTCAGAAGAATAACTGAGTTTAGCTACGTAGTGTTAAACTATGTAGCTTTAAATAATGCGCATATTTTATACATCACCGGATAGGGGTCATTGGAGATCGCTGGGCGAGGCCTTCGTCCTGCCATGGACGTAAATATAGTCTGATGATGATGATGAAACATTGCCGGAGGTGACCACCTCTCATCCAAGAAATATTTTTTACAGTTTAATAATTTATTTATTTGCGCCGTCAGCACTCGAAGGCATTACGGAAGGAAGTGGGTTGAGCAGGCTAAACAAATAATGCAATGATTAAAAAGTAAGTTTCTAATCATGTAATTTTAGCTGGTGGTACGTGGAAAAAAGTTCAGTGCGCACGACGAAGGCAGCTTTACAATTATACCATATTACCTGACCTTACAAAGAATTTAAAAGGAACATAGTAAGTAATTAACAAATTCAGATTACACAACGTACGGTAGTTGATGTTGCATGAAACTTGCGTTTATTTGTACTCTTTATGATTTCTTTGGGGAGGCGATACCATTCAAGGGCTGTGTGAGGCCAGAAAGAGCTGAAGGAAGTTAATGTGACTAAATCTGATACGTATTTTCTACAGCTGATAAATACGATGCCATATATATGGTGACGGAGATACAGTCGTACGCGGATATATCAAGCCAACTTATAACGAATTATTCTGTATGTCGAACAGCTGTAAAATCCCCTTGAAAATTCCATGCAAATGTATCGGGCTGGTGCACGCGTATAAAGAACGTTCGTTCACCAGCACATTCGATATATCGAGCGCGGCGCCACGCAGAAGACCTCATAGTGCACTCCTTTGTACACTTTGAGGTATTCTGGCACCTGGAGGTGGAGAAGAGATAGTGCAGTCAGTTGAGCCCCGTCAGGCTGTTCAGCTAGCCCTCATGCTACCTCGGACGTCAACATTCCTTCTATCCGATTTTGGAGGCGTCGTAGTGTGGGTTGAGTGCCTATTCACGAGTTTATTTTCCGCAAGCGATGGCCGCTACAAGTGTAAAGAAAGAATCAGCTTGGACTTTTCAATGAAGTTGAAAGTGAACCAGCATTTTTTTTTTGCGGGTAAATAAAGTGTGCTTGCTTTTTTCCCCCATGTTGCGTGCAGTAAGTTAGCGGCTCTCAGATGCACTAACCGGTAAGCCGCCGCTTACCTGAGGGCCTATTATTTTATATACCGAATTACCTATATAACGAACTTCTTGTGATCCCCTTCAGATTCGATATATCCGGGTTCGACTGTATCAGTTTACGGGTTACAAATTCAACTTTAGCTTTATTTGGGGTTAGAGTAGCTATTCGATCATAAGTTGAACATATAAAACGAGTGGAGTAAATTTGAGTTCTAATTAGGTAATAAATACAATGGAATTTCACACATTGGATGTATACTCAAATTTTGTTCCTATTAGTGTTTTCTATAGTAGCATGAGAGAGGATGGTGGCATTATAAGTGTACAGGAGCCAATAACCCAACGTTCGATCCGCAGTGTTACTAATGTCGATATGCCAGGTAAGATTAGCGGTAACAGGTTGACCAGGTAAGATTAGCGGTACTATGAACACGTGAATACTTTTATGAATATACAGGCTGTAACTCCATGTTGTTAAGTAAGTAATACCCGTGTCACACGGGCGTTTGGAAGGCCTTCCAACCAATAGTCAGTTGACTCAAAGGTCAAGTTCGAGCTGCTGCACGTGCGGTTTCGAAGGCCGCCGAGTCAATAGTCTATCGAGTCAACGGAGCACCCTACAACTCTATTGAAATCTGGATGGCCTTTGAGCAACGGAAGCGGAAACAGCGCGAACATGCCGTCTCCTTCACAGTGTGCTCGTACTCACGGTTAGAAAGAACAAATCCAACCAAAATTCTCTAAAAATACTATACATGAGTGTTATTAATTATTCAATAAACTATTTTCGCCACTTCATATTTGCGAACTGCACATACTCTCGACAACAGCGACGTGCTTGTGTTCATTCCTTCTTCCATGTTGTCTAGTACACTCTCCCTCTACTCCATGTGTTGCCGGATTCCGTCATATCACCGCCATTTCGCAACATAAAATAAATAATAGCGTTTTTAAGTGGTTTTAATGTTCTTTAACTTTTAGTTACATGAAAACGAAAATAAAGATCCGCAGTGCCACACAATTTTGCGAGAAAAGCCTGAACCACTCAACGGCCTTTCAAAAGTGCCGTGTAGCAGCGCGACAACTCCTTCGAGTCGATAGAGTTGTGGCGTTTCGAAGGCCGTCGACTGGAAGGCCTTCCAAATGTACCTGTGTGACACAGGTATAAGTCGAAGAGTTGTTTTGAATGGGAGTTGCTCAGATGATGTTGCTGCTACGTCTGGTGTGTCCGCAAGGCTCCATGTTGGGGCCGATTCCTTTCCACTTTTTAATGCGAAAGCAGTATATGCCCCATTACGCGAAAACCCGTAGTTGTAGTCGGCGGCGTGACCGAATGACGCTACCAAAAATGGCCGACGGCAAAGACTAAAAACGCGTAAAAATGGTCGAATTGATGACAAATTTAGCAGCCAGGTTCATGTAAACAAAGTAAACTAATCCCTTTGAAAAGAAAAATAGGTAAATTTTGATGTGGGCGGGAATCGAAACCAGGCCTGCGGGGCGCGGAGGAGACCAGACTTTGTCCCCTACGACCGGATAAACTCATCCTAGCCAACTCATCCTAGCTCGACTCGCAACTCCCGCTCCACCGCTACTCCGAATTCCGTCGCTGCCGAGAAATGTATGCAGCCATCTACGCCTCAAGCTCTGGCGAGGAGCCGGCCCCGGCCGCCCCAACTCTGCCCTACGCCACCCCAAGCTACCCATCAACGATCATAAAATCATCCTCCGTCCCCGTGGCGACCTCAACCTTCGGACCGTGAACGGCGTTGCGCTTCGCGATGGGATTCTTCAAGCAGCCCGCCTCGGACACCAAGAGGCCAAGCCAGACGCCGTAATCATCAACACCCTCCAACACGTCGTCCTCATCAACACTCCCGACCCACAACGCCGACACCACTACCTCGAACAAGACTTTTCGAACAATACTGGGTGCCCAAGCACCTCTACTACTCCTCTGTACTATATAGGTGCTACATCTGAAACAGCCTGAAACCGTAGCCATCTCCTGAAACAGCCCTCCAACCGTACCAAGCCTATGGCCTGATCCCACTCCTGGACCGGACTCAGGCAACCCCCACTTCCAGTCCCCCAAAAACCACCTGCACAGGAACCCGGCCGCCACACCACTGAGGTGAGCTGGGCAGACGTAGTTTGCCAGGACTCCGCCAACCCCCTCTAGAAAATGTTGCATGTCCGCGCACAGCTCGCCTCCCTCCACAACACCAACCAACGCCTTCAGTCGCAGCTGCATGCCTTCCTGCAGGTCCTCACCCCTACCCCGGCGACAATGATCTCGGCCGCTCATAAACTCCCTACCCTACTACCTTCTCCTCCTACTCGCGGTCAGCCGGCCAAGAAGAGGGCTGCAACTCCCACTACCTCCTCGGCCACACCAACATCGGCCGCGGCAACCCCGGCCCTATCCCCACAATTCGAACAACTCGTGGAGGCCAAAATTCAGGCCGTGGTGCAGACGGCCATCCAAGCCTTCACCCAACAATTCTCCAACCTCACTAGCCGTCTAGACGAATTTGCTCGCCAAATTGACGAGCGATTTAAGGAGCAAGATGCCCTCCACGCGACAGCCTGTGCTGCCGCGCGGCCTAAAAAGAAGGCCAAGCTCCACACCCTCTCCACTTCTCCTCTGCAAACTAGACCCTTTAGCTGTGGCACCAAATGTGTATTTATATAAAAACGTTGCGAGACGAGAAGGTGGTAAAGACTTCCGACGCTGCTCGACGAGTTTCCCGTTCTGATCTCGTCGAAAACCTCCGAGCCGCCCCCAGAGGCCCTGGCAACAGTCACCAACGCCGCGCGCGTTCGGTGCGAACGCGGGCAAAACGGCGACGGCGTCGACAACAGTACTGCGCGTTGCGGGTGCTGCTGCATCTCCAAGTTTATACAGCTGATAAAACTACTATACTTACTCCGTATAGCTCTCTACTAAGTTGCTATCGCCATTGGTGCTTCGCCTTTCGGATGTCTCCTTGCCTGACCCCTTGTATTTATGTCCAATTGAACGCCGCGGAGCGCTCCTTCGAGTTACGAACTCGTGGGCAAGCAAGTGCGTTCAGACGTTTAGCACGTTTTCATTTGGCCTCGCCGAAGCGCCGTTAGTACGCAGGGGTGAACTTGCACGGAGGCGGAACGTGCGGAAAAAACATTTCACCAAAGCAGCGTTGTACACGTTCCTCTAAAACAGGAACGAAAGCTCGTTCGTCGTTCCTTCCCAATCTTGGAACGAATTTCCGTTACAAGTTCCATTAATGCGAATGGAACGCGTTCCAGTTACATTTCTAACATTGTAACGTGTCGTTACATTAACGTTACCTTTGACTTTTTAAATTAAAATGTGGTGTCGGATAATCTTGCGACGAAATAAAGTGTGCAATTTAAATCTCACATCAAACTAAGTATATTATAAGAATTTGAACATTGCCGGCGGCACATTATCTGGAGATAAAAAGAATCCAAAGCAACGCTCCTAGACGAATTTTTTTCAAGCAGCACCGGACATACTCCAGACATGTTTAACTGCCACTTTGGTGCTCGTCTATTACAAGTGCAACACATACGGCGCTTTCCACTTCGGTCTTCAAATGCGCAGTCAGGATACTGCGCTTCAGATCTGCAAATAGAAAGTTACTCGCATGCACCAATAGCCTCCTGAGACCCGGACACAACAACGGGACATAATCGCTCTTCACGGTAGTTTTTATTGCCTACTGTTATGTCATGAACGTGAAAAACAATTTTTTAAATTTCAATAGTGTAGCACCACTGTAGGATGACGTGACAGCGGCCGTACGAGCCGTGCCGTCGTCCCTACTCAAAATGGCGAAGGTGGTGAGCCGAGCGGCGGCTGCGACGACCAGCGTGGCTAGCTTCTAGAACGACACTGCGCGTGCCGAGCTTGCGCCTCGAGCACGCGCTGTGCTTCTTAATTTTTCACTTCTTTGACAGCCGGCGCTAAGGCACCGGCTGAGAGCGCCGACCAAAGGGCCCCGTGTTGCGGCGTCGGTGGGCGCTATAATACCACGGAAAGATGCCAAAAGCTCCGCCTCCATGTACGTGAAAAAAATGACTATCTCCATCATCTCCTAATGTAAGCTGTGGTAAAAACTGCATTTCATTGTTTGAACGCTGAGATGAAGATGGAACTACGTGTAGTACATTGCCATATTGCTGCCTCGTCCAGTATTTTCACGAAATCTCGATGACTTCGAAATACGCCTCGAAGTCTTTCGGCCGTGTGGGACGACACAGAGGTCTAGACCAATTTATTGTCAAATTTCTCGAAAGCGGATGACAAGAATATGAGTAAACCACTTCTTTACAGTAGTTACACATGCACCGTTCTTCACACCCAGAGTGAATATTTTGCGTAATCACTTCCGAGTGAATTTCGAAAACAAAAGTGGAAGACAATGTGCAATGTATTGTACAAGGGGCCTCAGGAGGATATAATTGAATGTCTGCACAAGAAACCGCATCGAAAGGAACAATACTTAGGCGTTTAATGAATGCTGATCCAATATTGCAGTATGAGCGGAAAAAGAAACGTCCAGAATAGATGTTCTTAATTTAAGTAAAGACCCTTGTTTGAACTCGGCAAGAGTTACATCTCGATGTTAGTGTCCGACAGGCCGCCATGGCGGAAAGAAACTACAGAAGGGAGCGTCACGTGGCAATCTTGAAGCCTAGTCATTAAAAAAATATAATGCAGAACTCGGGAAAAAAATGCACTATAGTCACGTGACAGACAAGCGGTAGTTCTTTGCGCCTTGCATGATGTGCTGCATACGTGCGTGCGTTCGTGCGCCTGTTTAGTGCCGTGGAACGTTTACAGAAGGAACGCCGTTCCCTCTGCCGTCCCTTTGTAAAAATAACGAGTTACCGTTACAGTTCCACCGAGCCTTAAAGGAATGGTGGCATTCCTCCGTTCCTCCCAAAAGGAACTAGTTCCTGAAACGCCGTTCCGTACAAAACTGCACCAAAGGGAATATATCGCTTTCGCATAGCCACACGTAAGCAGTTTGAAATGTCTCTGCCGAATTTCTTTTTTTTAACAGCGAAGCTGTTTAAGCCAGCCGTAATTTGTGGTGCGTATCAAGAAACTACCAAAAAAAGAAATTAATAAACATTCTTGCAGAGGTGGGTTTCGAGGCCGCGTACCTCCGGTCCCAAAGCGAGCGTCGGAACCACTAGGCTATACAGCCACGCTGCCAGAACATGCATTTATGCGAACCATATGATTGCGTTCGAGCGTCGTCGTATTCCTCCACAGCTGGCGCGTTTGTACGCTCGTGCTCTGCGAGGTGAAGAGGTTTTGCGTGCTATGAGAGCGAGAGAGAGAGAGAGAGAGCAACGCATTCACGAAGCGGGTCTCCTGGAACGCGGTGTCGGTGTTGCAATCTGCGCTGTGCAACGCGCAGTGTCGGCCGTAAGTCCGAGACGCGCGAAAAGAAATTATCGTCTACATGAGTAATAAGATGAAAAGTTCGCGCGCACTTCCGGAAAATGCTGGGCTACGATCACACAGCTTCGCTGTTTCAAGCGTTGCGCGGCCGAGTGCAAGGTTTTTTATTAGCAATATGTGTGATATTATTGAACCGGGATACAATTTTTGTGGATGATTGTGTACTGTATGCAAGGGCATCTAATGAGTCATTGTTTTTATTGGCGGCCGACTCGAAGCGCGTATAAAAATAGTGTGTCACTAATAGCATGGCCCTAAACATAAATAATTATGTAGACATTAGCTTCACTACAAAAATGTTACAAAATCAGATATAAGTATTTGTTAAGTGGCCAGTTGAAATAAAAAAATAATTCACCTGTGAAATATTTAGGTCTTATGCTGTCAGAGAATGGCTCTTGGTCATAACATCTCAATACCGTAGTTAGAAATGCCGGGCATGCCCTTCACTTGCAACAAAGTTTAAAACACATAAGTATTAACGTAAAAGAGCAGCGTAAAAAACAAATTTTACCAATGTTGGTGTAGGCATGCCCTGTGTTGAATGCAGTTTCTGATGTGCATATCAATGCAGCATTGGGTGAACGTTAAAGAACCCCAGGTGGACTAAAGTAATCCGGAGTCCCCCACCATGGCGTGCCTCATAATCAGATTGTGGTTTTGGTACGCAAAGCCCAACAATAAATTTTTTGCATATTAATGCTCTAGAAAAAGTCCAATTCGTCGCGACACTGTTCGACCTGGGGATATACAACCACTTTCTAAGTGTAAGAGGAAAAAATAACTTGACTGGATCCTTTTGCTTGAACAGGGAAGCAGGTTACGTCTTAAATTGTTTTACTCAATCTTTCATAATCATATTGACACGTATACATGTTTATCTTTCACCGGTGACCGCTTTTCACCGGCTAAAAATGTTAAACGTTATCGCTAGGCACAGGACGCGCCTGCATGTATGGGAAGTTTCTCGAACGTTATCGATGCTTCTATCCGTTGTCTTTTGTCACCGACGCTCATGTAATCTGATTTTATGAGAGACGCGAATTATCTAGATCTTTCTGGAAGAGATGCGGGTACCAGTAAAGTCCCTATATAAGACTTTAGGTACCAGGGGTTATTCTGGGGCCTTCGATGACTCATGTATAAAAGCCGACGCGTTTCGCCGCTGATCAGATTTCGACGATCGCCGACTGTGTTCACCGCTTTCGTTGTGCTTTGAGTGTAGCTTGCTTTTGTGGGCACATGTTCGCCCAATAAAGAATCAGTTTCGTCATACACAGTTTTACGACTGTTTACTTCAGCGTCACTACTACGTGACAGTATGGGAATCTGCTGATCAGTCTATCTGAAGTAGAGCACTGCACGGGCCGGTTTTTTAGGTCCGGGCCTGGCCCGAGCCCGAAAGTACCATTCTTTGGCCGGCGCGGTTCTGTTCCACCCATTAGCCCTTTTGCCTTTACGAAGCTAGCTCGCGTTCTCGATTATTGTGAAGATACTGTCATGTGATCAACGGCCGCCGGGCGGTCTTCAAGCTGCATCATAGCAAGTTTTTGCCCTGCATCCCTTCTTTATGGTTACTTGATAATTTAACTGCGAGAGAAATAAACATTTCATTACTAGCCGAACACCCACAGATTATTATGTGAATATTTGGTATGAAAACAAACCATGCAATGGACAGTTAGGAAAATAGGGAGGGATCAGGCTGGCAACAACCACAGGGAGTAGGAGAACCCCGGCTTACATTTAGGGGTGAAGTACAATGTAAAAAAGCACATCGGTTGATCACCATGCTCGTGCTTTAAAGTGTGCGGCAACATACTATAGCGAAGGCATAGGTGAACACTACCATACACGCCGCCACCCTCCATTTAATCTCACTTTTTAATCTCATATAGTCATTCGGATGTACCTACAGTGATAGAACTCGAGCCACTAATTTTGGCGCGAATGTAAATTTAGATACGCTGGTTACTGGTTTTCAGAAATACGATAATACACGGCCACTAGAAGCTTTTTTTTTTCATTAAACAGAAATTGTTGACCCACAAGGCTAAAGCTCATCATATTTTCACGCGGAACATGCCATTCTTATTGCTTTATTCGACTTCATTATAATGATGTCAATTTTTCAATCGACAATTTAGGCACCCTTGTTTAGAAATATATGCAAATTTAGACTCTGTCTAATTGTGTTTCAGTACAGTGCATCTACAACGTAGGCTTCCCTTGTTTTTTTTTTTCTCCGCCAGATTAAAGTATGATCTGCTTGCTTATACACGTAAATTCGCAGATAACGCACCTAGTGCTACAAAAACATATACAAGGCTGCGAACACGAGGGTCGCGCCACTTAACGAGTGGAAATAGCATTCAAATAAAAATTACGAGGCAATAAAGTGCTTTGCATTTCTATTTTGTTTTTCATATTCCCCTCAGCAATGTTGATAAATTTTGCAGCATCCGCGTAGTCTTAAAGCATTTGTCCAAGAACAATATACACTTGAAAGTCTCAGTTTAATTAGTTGGGCTAATTGTGAATTAACCTACGGCAGAATATTCAACTCGCTTGAAAATATAACGAAGAAAATTAATGGAAACCAGTAGTAAGTTGCCCTGTGCCTTAGGACACAAAAAAGTTGCAAATTAACTTTTCAGAATTTGTTTGCTACAATTTTATCAATGTACTCTAAGTACTTCTTGAAAACTTCTTTAATTTTTGTTTTTCCGTTAAAATGATCATGCCGAAAATCTAGATAATTTTGTGCAGCAACAAAATATTGCAGTCGACTCTGCCTCTAGGCACGTCTTCCGCTCTTGAAAAATCTAACGAGCTCTATCGAAACTCATCTCATTAATTCCCGTTAAGGATAGCTCGGATACCTGACACAGTCTAATGAATGTTTTTGCAGCGAGTCTCGCACCAATCCAATAATTTTCAATTTCTTTAGCGCGACTGCAATGCATATATATTTCTAACTCTTTGTCAGGTTGATTCAAATCTGTGATGTCTAGCAACTCATGAAGTGTGCCTTTCGCCGCTATTCCCACCCACCCAAATGTGTTTCTCCTGGTCGATAGGCGGTGCCGCTGTCGAAATCATACCGCTACCTCCATCAAACTTCGGGTCGTCCGTCACATGCCTGAGCACGATCACCTCTAGGAATTCGAGGTGTTAATAGGCTGGGAACAATGTGGACAAGAGTTCGTTAGTGTCGCGAAGACGAAAGAATTCCTGCAGAACCCATGTTAAGATGATTATCGAAGTTAATGCGATTAGCATTTACACAATCTAGCGAACAAGAAGCGACACACCGTGTTAGCTAAGACATCTTTGTTTAGAATCCGTAGTGTTTCTCCTCATTTTCAAGTGATTCGGCTATATGCGGCCATACACTGTCTCCTTGATTGACCCGATTTGTTATGACCATCGCTCGCCAATGTTACCTCACGATGGTAGAACAAGGACCGCAGGCCGACGGTGCATGCAGTGACGACGATGGAATTACGAGGTAGGAATGATGTCGATAGAACGACGAGGGCATATAAGGACGACTGCATGACGACGATGAGAGGATTCTGAAGTGACGGCGATAAAGAATTGCGACGGAATACAATGCCATGACACCGGTGTTCTAATCTCGATTGACTGACAATAATAGCACAATACTAGCGGAATGAAATAGAAATTATGCTGATGGAACGGAAGGTGGTATGACGACCAACGCATTTAGTAATTTTTAGCCAACCAGACACGCTTCTGAATAACATACCAGCCTGCTCCCTTTCTTTTCTCCTATTCCTTCCCAAGACGCTTTGTAAACATATCCTCTGCCGTTGAGCTCAGTAAGCCAGTGCTCTAGCTCATTAGCTCACGATCACACGTTTACAAACGTATCTTGCCAACAAGTATATTATTCAAGCTCGAACTTAGGGGGAACATTGAGCTTGGGGGCTCCTATCGAAATACATGGGAAATCGGAAGTAGTTTCTCAGAGCAACCAATGCACCAAATTTGATGAGTTATGATGAATTTAGAAAAAAAAAGTTGAAGTGTAGTGATTGCCGAAAGGGATTCCTGCATTTTACATGTATTTGATAATCCGGCATCGAAGATAGGCCCGAGCTAAAGCTTCCTCTTAAACAATGGATCACGCCAGTTTTATAGGAAACCCATGAAACAGAACCCTGACGTATACGCAAGACCGTGGCCACAGTGGTGTACAAATAAAAAGTCTGCTCAAGGAAAAAAACATATATTCATCGGAAGCTTCGCGGGAGCCGTTATCTCGATCAGACATCTCTCCAGAATGCGGACGAGCTTTCTGGCGAAGTGTCTAGCAAAACCGTCGATTCATTGTCAGTAGAGCAAGTAGCTGGCCGTCTTCGAGATAACGCTGATACACAAGCGCGCTCGTTTCCAAGCACCGAGGTGAAGCCACAGCTTCAGGGTGTGTTTCTTTTTATTGCGTTTTCTTTAGTTGTGCGTCATAGCATACGTCATAGCGGGAATTTCGAATTCTTTAAGGTCGATACGCCACGTGGTGGCGAAAAAAGGAAACTGTACGAAATGTCCCTAATTCCTGGTATTGAAAGGGCTGCGATCAAGGCGGCGAGCATTGGCAAAGGATGGAGTATACGTTGCGGGAACGACCAGCGGTTGTCGCAGTAGCGAGCAACGTGCCCGACACGGCGGCAGTTGAAGCAGATAGGCCGATCGTCTTGAGTTCGCCAATCAGCAGGGTTCCGAGATCGTGGAGCAAACCGTGGATACCGAGGGAACGATGTCGGGGCCCCGGAAGTGGGTGTAGGGCTGACAACGGCGCAAGCAGCGTGAACCCCGAGATTCGCGAGTTCGTTTCGCACGATGGCTTGGACAAGTGAAACCGCTGGGGCGGTCGAGTCGCCGGCGTTAGAGCTGGTAAAGAGGCTAGAGGGAGCCATTGGCTCGATTTCTCGGCAGACAATCCTCGTCAATTCGGCCGAAGGCGGCGAAAGGTTTGATTGCGGTCGCTCTTCACACGAAGACGTTGCAGCGGTGTTGGGAAGCCGGGCGAATGGTCGTTCAATACGAATGGCTCTTAGCCTGCTCGAAGCGCTGACACTCCTTGATCATGGCATCGACGGTAGCACAATTTCTGCACATCAGCAAATTGAATGCGTCGTCCGCTATCCTTTTCAGGACGTGGCCAACCTTGTCGGACTCTGGCATGTTACTGTCAGCTTTACGGCACAGCGCCAGTACATCCTGTATGTGCGACAAGTATGATTCCGTGGACGTCTGGGCGCGGGTTGACAGCTGTTGCTTCGCAGCGATTTTTCGACTGGAGGCCCTACCGAACAGGTCACGGATGTTTTGTTTGAATGTATGCCAGCTCCCAAAGTCGGCCTCGTGATTGTCATACCACAACTTCGCCGTTCCACTAAGATAAAACACCACATTGACCAGCATGACTGTCAGGTCCCAGTGGTTGGAATCGCTCACCCGTTCGTATAACGTAAGCCATTCCTCAACGTAGATGCCATCGATCCCGTTGAACGTTCCAGGGTCTCGGGGTAGGACTACTACAATCGGTGTCCGCAACGCAGAAGCAGATTCTGGTTGGTGTGCCATGGTGGGCGCACCGCAGCGCTGACCTGTTCGGAGCTCCGTCGTCTGGCGTGAATACAGAGCACCTCCACCAATGCGTGACGGGATGTCAAATACCCAGGCAGCACAACAGCACTGGGCCAAGCATGGTCCAATGCTCGCAGAAATTGGTACGAACTTTAGCCCAATCCTGGCATCATGGCAAAGTGCAACCCGATCCAAGGTTCACCCACTGTTCGAGCCAAGATTGGCCTAACAGTTTGCCATTGTAGAATCCAATGTAGTTCGAGCATAGAGCCAGTGTTCAGCCACTTTGTATTTCAAGAATCCAGTGCTCAACCATTCTGTATCCAACGCGTTTCCAGCATATCCAGTGCTCAGCCATTTTCTATCCAACGCGTTTCCAGCATATCCAGTGCTCAGCCATTTTCTATCCAACGCGTTTCCAGCATATCCCAGTGCTCAACCATTCTGTATCCAACGCATTTCCAGCATATCCAGTGCTCAGCCATTTTCTATCCAACGCGTTTCCAGCATATCCAGTGCTCAGCCATTTTCTATCCAGTGTGTTGCAAGCATAGCCTGTACTCAGCCATTTTGTTGCTTGTATGCTGGCTTACTGCCTATAAAATTAGTAGCTAAGGAAACGTGATGTAAAAAAGTGCAGGAAGGAAACACACAAAGCATAAACGAAAATATAATTTATTTTGCCTATTTTAGGCAATGCCTCAATTGATGCATACAGGGGCAGGGGGAGCAAGGGCAGGATGAGCGGCAGGAGCAGGAGCAGGGGCAGGAGGAGCGGCAGGAGCAGGGGCAGGAGGAGCGGCAGGAGGAGGGGCTGCAGCAGGGGAAGGAGCATGGGCAGCCGGACAGGAGGGGCCAACGGTGGACTGGCCAGGGCCCTGAGGCCAAGGGTGGGGCAGGGAGAGGGCAGCAGTGGGCAGGCAATGATCCCTGCCCCGAAGGGAGGGATCATCGGGCTGCTCTGCTGCTAACGTTTCTGCAAAACGCCTCTTCCTGCCACCACCCCTGTCCACAGACCCTGGCAACCACCTCTTAATGAAGCCCTGAGCTTCTGTCAGGTTGGCCCCCCCCCTTTTGCACAGATGACATCTGCACACAAACATACAAAGACCACAATTAGTACATTCAACATGCACGCACAATAGAGCAGGCAAACACATTCAACAAAAGAAAACCTTAACATAGTCTTTACACACAGTTCATCTGACAGAATTTGCAACCGCAGCCAACCATATTGAATCGAGGTTCACAGCATGCTCAGCAACGAAATGCAGAATACGCAAAGTAATGCTGTGGGGAATCAAATACTGCTATCGCCTTCTCCGCCATGAAAATTCTTGATCCATTTACAGGATCTTCATCCCTGTTGCCTTCGTTGACATTCCTGTTTTTCCACCCTAACATAGCGTTAACATCATCAGTGATGATCACACCATGTCTTTACCAACCGAGACATATTCATCAACTATCTCACCCGCTGATGCTAAACGTGTAAGCTGCCTGGTGTGATGCAATTCATCGGCATGCTCGTCAAGCAATTCACCTACACTGCCATTGGCGCTAGTGCAGAGCACACCTTCGCAACGCCTTCAAGGGCACTGGTGGCCGAGTATGTGGCTTTCATAGTAAAAAATGAAATCAGCCAACAGGGACACCTAAATTTCTTCGTTGTAGAAGTTAACAATTTATATGAAAGACAGGATTTTGGCAAGCCATTTCGCTGTAGAGGAGTTCAGCTGTATACACAATACTTGCAAATGCAAAAGGATGACTAAGGAGGCCTTACCTGTGACTATCCGGCATAACTTCAGATTTATGAAAGCCCTCTTCCCCTTCCTGCCATGAAGGCTGTAAAGCACTTGGACGGGGTGTGCCATTACAGCCTTCATGGCATTCGATGCCACCTCGCGCAGCGACTTCCCTCCTATTTGCAGGAGGTGCTTGCGCTGCAAAAGACAAAAATGTGGTAATGAGCATGGTACGTGACAACAAGTTGAAAAATCTACCCAATACTACTAGAATATAATTTATTGCCAAGAGAAGTGAATTTTTAGCCAAGTGCAAAGCAAGACTTTTTTTGCTGCAAGAGGTTTGTGACGCAATGCTCTTTAATTGTAAATGTGCTCCACAACACCTGGAACGGTGTTGTGGAAGAAACACAAACACGAAGTGCATCAGATCTTGTCTGTTCTGTGCATTTCATGTTTGTGTTTCGTAACCCTTAGCACTGTAACTGTGTTTCATAGTAACTACCTCTCCAAGCTTTCACCATCATTAAAATTAATGTAAGTGCACCAATTCTACTTGTATGCAAATTGCCAGTGCATAATTAAGAGATGTGACATTAGACTGCAGAAAAGTCGGATCTACACACGTGTGGCACAAAACAGCTTAAAGGCATACCGACACGATATTTTCAGACCTTCACATTTTGTGTTAAAGGGACTGACAACCAGTTTTTAAAGACCTAGTTTTGTGGTAACCAAAAACTAGCCCTCAGCAGTGTTTACACCTGCAGCTTCGCAAACTGTGAAAGCAGCCCATCATTCTGCTTTTACAGGATGAGGGGAACTGCAGTTACCTGCTCACATTTTGGCCTTTTCAACCACTTTTGAAAATATCAAGTTGGTAAATTAAGTTTGGCATTGTCAT